>NW_027362762.1:10843324-11000824 GCF_046119375.1 Phyllobates terribilis
CAGAGAGGGACGAGCCTCATCTATGGATCCAGCTGTACAGAGAGGGACGAGCCTCATCTATAGATCCAGCTGTACAGAGAGGGACGAGCCTCATCTATGGATCCAGCTGTACAGAGAGGGACGAGCCTCATCTATAGATCCAGCTGTACAGAGAGGGACGAGCCTCATCTATGAATCCAGCTGTACAGAGAGGGACGAGCCTCATCTATAGATCCAGCTGTACAGAGAGGGACGAGCCTCATCTATGGTTCCAGCTGTACAGAGAGGGACTTGCCTCATCTACGGATCCAGCTGTACAGAGAGGGACGAGCCTCATCTATGGATAAAGCTGTACAGAGAGGGACGAGTCTCATCTATGGCTCCAGCTGTACAGAAAGGGATGAGCCTCATCTATAGATCCAGCTGTACAGAGAGGGATGAGCCTCATCTATGGATCCAGCTGTACAGAGAGGGACGAGCCTCATCTATAGATCCGGCTGTCCAGAGAGGAACGAGCCTCATCTATAGATCCAGCTGTATAGAGAGGGACGAGCCTCATCTATGGATCCAGCTGTACAGAAAGGGACGAGCCTCATCTATAGATCCAGCTGTACAGAGACGGATGAGCCTCAACTATAGATGCAGCTGTATAGAGAGGGATGAGCCTCATCTATGGATTCAGCTGTACAGAGAGGGACAAGCTTCATCTATAGATCCAGCTGTATAGAGAGGGACGAGCCTCATCTGTGGATCCAGCTGTATAGGGAGGGACGAGCCTCATCTATGGATCCAGCTGCACAGAGAGGGACGAGCCTCATCTATGGATCCAGCTGTATAGAGAGGGACGAGTCTCATCTATGGATCCAGCTGTACAGAAAGGGACGAGCCTCATCTATAGATCCAGCTGTACAGAGACGGATGAGCCTCAACTATAGATGCAGCTGTATAGAGAGGGATGAGCCTCATCTATGGATTCAGCTGTACAGAGAGGGACAAGCTTCATCTATAGATCCAGCTGTATAGAGAGGGACGAGCCTCATCTGTGGATCCAGCTGTATAGGGAGGGACGAGCCTCATCTATGGATCCAGCTGTACAGAGAGGGACGAGCCTCATCTATAGATCCGGCTGTCCAGAGAGGAACGAGCCTCATCTATAGATCCAGCTGTATAGAGAGGGACGAGCCTCATCTATGGATCCAGCTGTACAGAGAGGGACGAGCCTCATCTATGGATTCAGCTGTACAGAGAGGGACGAGCCTCATCTATAGATCCAGCTGTACAGAGAGGTATGAGTCTCATCTATAGATCCAGCTGTACAGAGAGGGATGAGCCTCATCTATAGATCCAGCTGTACAGAGAGGGACGAGCCTCATCTATAGATCCAGCTGTACAGAGAGGGACGAGCCTCATCTATGGATCCAGCTGTACAGAGAGGGACAAGCCTCATCTATGGATCCAGCTGTACAGAGAGGGACGAGCCTCATCTATGGATCCAGCTGTATAGAGAGGGATGAGCCTCATCTATGGATCCAGCTGTACAGAGAGGGAAGAGCCTCATCTATGGATCCAGCTGTACAGAGATGGATGAGCCTCATCTATGGATCCAGCTGTACAGAGAGGGATGAGCCTCATCTATAGATCCAGCTGTACAGAGAGGGACGAGCCTCATCTACGCATCCAGCTGTACAGAGAGGGACGAGCCTCATCTATGGATCCAGCTGTACAGAGAGGGACGAGCCTCATCTATGGATCCAGCTGTACAGAGAGGGACGAGCCTCATCTATAGATCCAGCTGTACAGAGAGGGATGAGCCTCATCTATGATTCCAGCTGTACAGAGAGGGACGAGCCTCATCTATGGATCCAGCTGTACAGAGATGGACGAGCCTCATCTATAGATCCAGCTGTACAGAGAGGGACGAGCCTCATCTATGGATCCAGCTGTACAGAGAGGGACGAGACTCATCTACGGATACAGCTGTACAGAGAGGGACGAGCCTCATCTATACATCCAGCTGTACAGAGAGGGACGAGCCTCATCTATGGATCCAGCTGTACAGAGAGGGATGAGCCTCATCTACGGATACAGCTGTACAGAGAGGGACGAGCCTCATCTATGGATCCAGCTGTACAGAGAGGGACGAGCCTCATCTATGGATCCAGCTGTACAGAGAGGGACGAGCCTCATCTATGGATCCAGCTGTACAGAGAGGGACGAGCCTCATCTATGGATCCAGATGTACAGAGACGGAAGAACCTCATCTATGGATCCAGCTGTACAGAGAGGGACGAGACTCATCTATGGATCCAGCTGTACAGAGAGGGATGAGCCTCATCTATGGATCTAGCTGTACAGAGAGGGACGAGCCTCATCTATGGATCCAGCTGTACAGAGAGGGACGAGACTCATCTATGGATCTAGCTGTACAGAGAGGGACGAGCCTCATCTATGGATCTAGCTGTACAGAGAGGGCCTAGCCTCATCTATGGATCCAGCTGTACAGAGAGGGACGAGCCCCATCTACGGATCCAGCTGTACAGAGAGGGACGAGCCTCATCTATGGATCCAGCTGTACAGAGAGGGACGAGCCTCATCTATGGATCCAGCTGTACAGAGAGGGACGAGACTCATCTATGGATCCAGCTGTACAGAGAGGGATGAGCCTCATCTATGGATCCAGCTGTACAGAGAGGGACGAGCCTCATCTATAGATCCAGCTGTACAGAGAGGGACGAGACTCATCTACGGATACAGCTGTACAGAGAGGGACGAGCCTCATCTATACATCCAGCTGTACAGAGAGGGACGAGCCTCATCTATGGATCCAGCTGTACAGAGAGGGATGAGCCTCATCTATGGATCCAGCTGTACAGAGAGGGACGAGCCTCATCTATACATCCAGCTGTACAGAGAGGGACGAGCCTCATCTATAGATCCAGCTGTACAGAGAGGGACGAGCCTCATCTATGGATCCAGCTATACAGAGAGGGACAAGTCTCATCTATGGGTCCAGCTGTACAGAGAGGGAAGAGCCTCATCTATGGATACAGCTGTACAGAGAGGGACGAGCCTCATCTATGGGTCCAGCTGTACAGAGAGGGAAGAGCCTCATCTATGGATCCAGCTGTACAGAGAGGGACGAGCCTCATCTATGGGTCCAGCTGTACAGAGAGGGAAGAGCCTCATCTATGGATCCAGCTGTACAGAGAGGGACGAGCCTCATCTACGGATACAGCTGTACAGAGAGGGACGAGCCTCATCTATGGGTCCAGCTGTACAGAGAGGGAAGAGCCTCATCTATGGATCCAGCTGTACAGAGAGGGACGAGCCTCATCTACGGATACAGCTGTACAGAGAAGGACGAGCATCATCTATAGATCCAGCTGTATAGAGAGGGACGAGCCTCATCTATGGGTCCAGCTGTGCAGAGAGGGACGAGCCTCTTCTATAGATCCAGCTGTACAGAGAGGGACGAGCCTCATCTATAGATCCAGCTGTACAGAGAGGGACGAGCCTCATCTACGGATACAGCTGTACAGAGAAGGACGAGTCTCATCTATAGATCCAGCTGTATAGAGAGGAACGAGCCTCATCTATGGATCCAGCTGTACAGAGAGGGACGAGCCTCATCTATGGATCCAGGTGTACAGAGAGGGATGAGCCTCATCTAAGGATCCAGCTGTACAGAGAGGGATGAGCCTCATCTATGGATCCAGCTGTACAGAGAGGGATGAGCCTCATCTATGGATCCAGCTGTACAGAGAGGGATGAGCCTCATCTATTGATCCTGCTGTACAGAGAGGGACGAGTCTCATCTATAGATCCAGCTGTACAGAGAGGGACGAGCCTCATCTATGGATCCAGCTGTACAGAGAGGGACGAGCCTCATCTATGGATCCAGCTGTACAGAGAGGGACGAGCCTCATCTATGGATCCAGCTGTACAGAGAGGGACGAGCCTCATCTATGGATCCAGCTGTACAGAGAGGGACGAGCCTCATCTATGGATCCAGCTGTACAGAGAGGGACGAGCCTCATCTATGGATCCAGCTGTACAGAGAGGGACGAGCCTCATCTATGAATCCAGCTGTACAGAGACGGACGAGCCTCATCTATAGATCCAGCTGTACAGAGAGGGACGAGCCTCATCTATGGATCCAGCTGTACAGAGAGGGACGAGCCTCATCTATGGATCCAGCTGTACAGAGAGGGACGAGCCTCATCTATGGATCCAGCTGTACAGAGAGGGACGAGACTCATCTATGGATCTAGCTGTACAGAGAGGGACGAGCCTCATCTATGGATCTAGCTGTACAGAGAGGGACGAGCCTCATCTATGGATCCAGCTGTACAGAGAGGGACGAGACTCATCTATGGATCCAGCTGTACAGAGAGGGATGAGCCTCATCTATGGATCCAGCTGTACAGAGAGGGACGAGCCTCATCTACGGATCCAGCTGTACAGAGAGGGACGAGCCTCATCTATGGATCCAGCTGTACAGAGAGGGACGAGCCTCATCTATGGATCCAGCTGTACAGAGAGGGACGAGACTCATCTACGGATACAGCTGTACAGAGAGGGACGAGCCTCATCTATGGATCCAGCTGTACAGAGAGGGACGAGTCTCATCTATGGATCCAGCTGTACAGAGAGGGACGAGCCTCATCTATAGATCCAGCTGTACAGAGAGGGACGAGCCTCATCTATGGATCCAGCTATACAGAGAGGGACGAGCCTCATCTACGGATACAGCTGTACAGAGAGGGACGAGCCTCATCTATGGGTCCAGCTGTACAGAGAGGGACGAGCCTCATCTACGGATACAGCTGTACAGAGAAGGACGAGCATCATCTATAGATCCAGCTGTATAGAGAGGGACGAGCCTCATCTATGGGTCCAGCTGTACAGAGAGGGACGAGCCTCTTCTATAGATCCAGCTGTACAGAGAGGGACGAGCCTCATCTATAGATCCAGCTGTACAGAGAGGGACGAGCCTCATCTACGGATACAGCTTTACAGAGAAGGACGAGTCTCATCTATAGATCCAGCTGTATAGAGAGGAACGAGCCTCATCTATGGATCCAGCTGTACAGAGAGGGACGAGCCTCATCTATGGATCCAGGTGTACAGAGAGGGATGAGCCTCATCTAAGGATCCAGCTGTACAGAGAGGGATGAGCCTCATCTATGGATCCAGCTGTACAGAGAGGGATGAGCCTCATCTATGGATCCAGCTGTACAGAGAGGGATGAGCCTCATCTATTGATCCTGCTGTACAGAGAGGGACGAGTCTCATCTATAGATCCAGCTGTACAGAGAGGGACGAGCCTCATCTATGGATCCAGCTGTACAGAGAGGGACGAGCCTCATCTATGGATCCAGCTGTACAGAGAGGGACGAGCCTCATCTATGGATCCAGCTGTACAGAGAGGGACGAGCCTCATCTATGGATCCAGCTGTACAGAGAGGGACGAGCCTCATCTATGGATCCAGCTGTACAGAGAGGGACGAGCCTCATCTATGGATCCAGCTGTACAGAGAGGGACGAGCCTCATCTATGAATCCAGCTGTACAGAGAGGGACGAGCCTCATCTATAGATCCAGCTGTACAGAGAGGGACGAGCCTCATCTATGGATCCAGCTGTACAGAGAGGGACGAGCCTCATCTATGGATCCAGCTGTACAGAGAGGGACGAGCCTCATCTATGGATCCAGCTGTACAGAGAGGGACGAGCCTCATCTATGGATCCAGCTGTACAGAGAGGGACGAGCCTCATCTATGGATCCAGCTGTACAGAGAGGGACGAGCCTCATCTATGAATCCAGCTGTACAGAGAGGGACGAGCCTCATCTATAGATCCAGCTGTACAGAGAGGGACGAGCCTTATCTATGGATCCAGCTGTACAGAGAGGGACGAGCCTCATCTATGAATCCAGCTGTACAGAGAGGGATGAGCCTCATCTATAGATCCAGCTGTACAGAGAGGGACGAGCCTCATCTATGGATCCAGCTGAACAGAGAGGGACGAGCCTCATCTATAGATCCAGCTGTACAGAGAGGGACGAGCCTCATCTATAGATCCAGCTGTACAGAGAGGGACGAGCCTCATCTATGGATCCAGCTGTACAGAGAGGGACGAGCCTCATCTATAGATCCAGCTGTACAGAGAGGGACGAGCCTCATCTATGGATCCAGCTGTACAGAGAGGGACGAGCCTCATCTATGGATCCAGCTGTACAGAGAGGGACGAGCCTCATCTATGGATCAAGCTGTACAGAGAGGGACGAGCCTCATCTATGAATCCAGCTGTACAGAGAGGGACGAGCCTCATCTATAGATCCAGCTGTACAGAGAGGGACGAGCCTCATCTATGGATCCAGCTGTACAGAGAGGGATGAGCCTCATCTATAGATCCAGCTGTACAGAGAGGGACGAGCCTCATCTATGAATCCAGCTGTACAGAGAGGGACGAGCCTCATCTATAGATCCAGCTGTACAGAGAGGGACGAGCCTCATCTATGGTTCCAGCTGTACAGAGAGGGACTTGCCTCATCTACGGATCCAGCTGTACAGAGAGGGACGAGCCTCATCTATGGATAAAGCTGTACAGAGAGGGACGAGTCTCATCTATGGCTCCAGCTGTACAGAAAGGGATGAGCCTCATCTATAGATCCAGCTGTACAGAAAGGGACGAGCCTCATCTATAGATCCAGCTGTACAGAGACGGATGAGCCTCAACTATAGATGCAGCTGTATAGAGAGGGATGAGCCTCATCTATGGATCCAGCTGTATAGAGAGGGACGAGCCTCATCTATGGATCCAGCTGTGCAGGGAGGGATGAGCCTCAACTATAGATCCAGCTGCACAGAGAGGGACGAGCCTCATCTATGGATCCAGCTGTATAGAGAGGGACGAGTCTCATCTATGGATCCAGCTGTACAGAAAGGGACGAGCCTCATCTATAGATCCAGCTGTACAGAGACGGATGAGCCTCAACTATAGATGCAGCTGTATAGAGAGGGATGAGCCTCATCTATAGATTCAGCTGTACAGAGAGGGACAAGCTTCATCTATAGATCCAGCTGTATAGAGAGGGACGAGCCTCATCTGTGGATCCAGCTGTATAGGGAGGGACGAGCCTCATCTATGGATCCAGCTGTACAGAGAGGGACGAGCCTCATCTATAGATCCGGCTGTCCAGAGAGGAACGAGCCTCATCTATAGATCCAGCTGTATAGAGAGGGACGAGCCTCATCTATGGATCCAGCTGTACAGAGAGGGACGAGCCTCATCTATGGATTCAGCTGTACAGAGAGGGACGAGCCTCATCTATAGATCCAGCTATACAGAGAGGTATGAGTCTCATCTATAGATCCAGCTGTACAGAGAGGGATGAGCCTCATCTATAGATCCAGCTGTACAGAGAGGGACGAGCCTCATCTATAGATCCAGCTGTACAGAGAGGGACAAGCCTCATCTATGGATCCAGCTGTACAGAGAGGGACGAGCCTCATCTATGGATCCAGCTGTATAGAGAGGGATGAGCCTCATCTATGGATCCAGCTGTACAGAGAGGGAAGAGCCTCATCTATGGATCCAGCTGTACAGAGATGGATGAGCCTCATCTATGGATCCAGCTGTACAGAGAGGGACGAGTCTCATCTATGGATCCAGCTGTACAGAGAGGGACGAGCCTCATCTATGGATCCAGCTGTACAGAGAGGGACGAGTCTCATCTATGGATCCAGCTGTACAGAGAGGGACGAGCCTCATCTATAGATCCAGCTGTATAGAGAGGGACGATCCTCATCTATGGATCCAGCTGTACAGAGGGGGACGAGCCTCATCTATGGATCCAGCAGTACAGAGAGGTACGAGTCTCATCTATGGCTCCAGCTGTACAGAGAGGGACGAGCCTCATCTATGGATCCAGCTGTACAGAGAGGGATGAGCCTCATCTATAGATCCACCTGTACAGAGAGGGACGAGCCTCATCTATAGATCCAGCTGTTCAGAGAGGGACGAACCTCATCTATAGATCCAGCTGTACAGAGAGAGACGAGCCTCATCTATAGATCCAGCTGTACAGAGAGGGACGAGCCTCATCTATGGATCCAGCTGTACAGAGAGGGACGAGCCTCATCTATGGATCCAGCTGTACAGAGAGGGACAAGTCTCATCTATGGATCCAGCTGTACAGAGAGGGACGAGCCTCATCTATGGATCCAGCTGTACAGAGAGGGACGAGCCTCATCTATAGATCCAGCTGTACAGAGAGGGATGAGCCTCATCTATAGATCCAGCTGTACAGAGAGGAACGAGACTCATCTATAGATCCAGCTGTACAGAGAGGGATGAGCCTCATCTATGGATCCAGCTGTACAGAGAGGAACGAGACTCATCTATAGATCCAGCTGTACAGAGAGGGATGAGCCTCATCTATGGATCCAGCTGTACAGAGAGGGACGAGCCTCATCTATGTATGAAGCTGTACAGAGAGGGACGAGCCTCATCTATGGATCCAGCTGTACAGAGAGGGATGAGTCTCATCTATGGATCCAGCTGTACAGAGAGGGACGAGCCTCATCTATAGATCCAGCTGTATACAGAGGGCCGAGCCTCATCTATGGATCCAGCTGTACAGAGAGGGACGAGTCTCATCTATGGCTCCAGCTGTACAGAGAGGGACGAGCCTCATCTATAGATCCAGCTGTATACAGAGGGACGAGCCTCATCTATGGATCCAGCTGTACAGAGAGGGACGAGCCTCATCTATGGATCCAGCTGTACAGAGAGGGACGAGCCTCATCTATGGATCCAGCTGTACAGAGAGGGATGAGCCTCATCTATAGATCCAGTTGTAGAGAGGGGGACGAGCCTCATCTATAGATCCAGCTGTACAGAGAGGGACGAGTCTCATCTATGGCTCCAGCTGTACAGAGAGGGACGAGCCTCATCTATAGATCCAGCTGTAGAGAGGGGGACGAGCCTCATCTATGGATCCAGCTGTACAGAGAGGGACGAGCCTCATCTATGGATCCAACTGTACAGAGAGGGACGAGCCTCATCTATAGATCCAGCTGTACAGAGAGGGACGAGCCTCATCTATGGATCCAGCTGTACAGAGAGGGACGAGCCTCATCTATAGATCCAGCTGTAGAGAGGGGGACGAGTCTCATCTATGGCTCCAGCTGTACAGAGAGGGATGAGCCTCATCTATAGATCCAGCTGTACAGAGAGGGACGATCCTCATCTATGGATCCAGCTGCACAGAGAGGGACGAGCCTCATCTATAGATCCAGCTGTATAGAGAGGGAGGAGCCTCATCACTGGATCCAGCTGTACAGAGAGGTATGAGTCTCATCTATGGATCCAGCTGTACAGAGAGGTATGAGCCTCATCTATGGCTCGAGCTGTACAGAGAGGGATGAGCCTCATCTATAGATCCAGCTGTACAGAGAGGGATGAGCCTCATCTATAGATCCAGCTGTACAGAGAGGTATGAGTCTCATCTATAGATCCAGCTGTACAGAGAGGGATGAGCCTCATCTATAGATCCAGCTGTACAGAGAGGGACGAGCCTCATCTATAGATCCAGCTGTACAGAGATGGACGAGCCTCATCTATGGATCCAGCTGTACAGAGAGGGATGAGCCTCATCTATAGATCCAGCTGTACAGAGAGGGACGAGCCTCATCTATGGATCCAGCTGTACAGAGAGGGACGAGCCTCAGCTATAGATCCAGCTGTATAGAGAGGGAGGAGCCTCATCACTGGATCCAGCTGTACAGAGAGGTATGAGCCTCATCTATGGATCCAGCTGTACAGAGAGGTATGAGCCTCATCTATGGCTCGAGCTGTACAGAGAGGGATGAGCCTCATCTATAGATCCAGCTGTACAGAGATGGATGAGCCTCATCTATGGATCCAGCTGTACAGAGAGGGACGAGTCTCATCTATGGATCCAGCTGTACAGAGAGAGACGAGCCTCATCTATGGATCCAGCTGTACAGAGAGGGACGAGTCTCATCTATGGATCCAGCTGTACAGAGAGGGACGAGCCTCATCTATAGATCCAGCTGTATAGAGAGGGACGATCCTCATCTATGGATCCAGCTGTACAGAGGGGGACGAGCCTCATCTATGGATCCAGCAGTACAGAGAGGTACGAGTCTCATCTATGGCTCCAGCTGTACAGAGAGGGACGAGCCTCATCTATGGATCCAGCTGTACAGAGAGGGATGAGCCTCATCTATAGATCCACCTGTACAGAGAGGGACGAGCCTCATCTATAGATCCAGCTGTTCAGAGAGGGACGAACCTCATCTATAGATCCAGCTGTACAGAGAGAGACGAGCCTCATCTATAGATCCAGCTGTACAGAGAGGGACGAGCCTCATCTATGGATCCAGCTGTACAGAGAGGGACGAGCCTCATCTATGGATCCAGCTGTACAGAGAGGGACAAGTCTCATCTATGGATCCAGCTGTACAGAGAGGGACGAGCCTCATCTATGGATCCAGCTGTACAGAGAGGGACGAGCCTCATCTATAGATCCAGCTGTACAGAGAGGGATGAGCCTCATCTATGGATCCAGCTGTACAGAGAGGGACGAGCCTCATCTATGTATGAAGCTGTACAGAGAGGGACGAGCCTCATCTATGGATCCAGCTGTACAGAGAGGGATGAGTCTCATCTATGGATCCAGCTGTACAGAGAGGGACGAGCCTCATCTATAGATCCAGCTGTATACAGAGGGCCGAGCCTCATCTATGGATCCAGCTGTACAGAGAGGGACGAGTCTCATCTATGGCTCCAGCTGTACAGAGAGGGACGAGCCTCATCTATAGATCCAGCTGTATACAGAGGGACGAGCCTCATCTATGGATCCAGCTGTACAGAGAGGGACGAGCCTCATCTATGGATCCAGCTGTACAGAGAGGGACGAGCCTCATCTATGGATCCAGCTGTACAGAGAGGGATGAGCCTCATCTATAGATCCAGTTGTAGAGAGGGGGACGAGCCTCATCTATAGATCCAGCTGTACAGAGAGGGACGAGTCTCATCTATGGCTCCAGCTGTACAGAGAGGGACGAGCCTCATCTATAGATCCAGCTGTAGAGAGGGGGACGAGCCTCATCTATGGATCCAGCTGTACAGAGAGGGACGAGCCTCATCTATGGATCCAACTATACAGAGAGGGACGAGCCTCATCTATAGATCCAGCTGTACAGAGAGGGACGAGCCTCATCTATGGATCCAGCTGTACAGAGAGGGACGAGCCTCATCTATAGATCCAGCTGTAGAGAGGGGGACGAGTCTCATCTATGGCTCCAGCTGTACAGAGAGGGATGAGCCTCATCTATAGATCCAGCTGTACAGAGAGGGACGATCCTCATCTATGGATCCAGCTGCACAGAGAGGGACGAGCCTCATCTATAGATGCAGCTGTATAGAGAGGGAGGAGCCTCATCACTGGATCCAGCTGTACAGAGAGGTATGAGTCTCATCTATGGATCCAGCTGTACAGAGAGGTATGAGCCTCATCTATGGCTCGAGCTGTACAGAGAGGGATGAGCCTCATCTATAGATCCAGCTGTACAGAGAGGGATGAGCCTCATCTATAGATCCAGCTGTACAGAGAGGTATGAGTCTCATCTATAGATCCAGCTGTACAGAGAGGGATGAGCCTCATCTATAGATCCAGCTGTACAGAGAGGGACGAGCCTCATCTATAGATCCAGCTGTACAGAGATGGACGAGCCTCATCTATGGATCCAGCTGTACAGAGAGGGATGAGCCTCATCTATAGATCCAGCTGTACAGAGAGGGACGAGCCTCATCTATGGATCCAGCTGTACAGAGAGGGACGAGCCTCAGCTATAGATCCAGCTGTATAGAGAGGGAGGAGCCTCATCACTGGATCCAGCTGTACAGAGAGGTATGAGCCTCATCTATGGATCCAGCTGTACAGAGAGGTATGAGCCTCATCTATGGCTCGAGCTGTACAGAGAGGGATGAGCCTCATCTATAGATCCAGCTGTACAGAGATGGATGAGCCTCATCTATGGATCCAGCTGTACAGAGAGGGACGAGTCTCATCTATGGATCCAGCTGTACAGAGAGAGACGAGCCTCATCTATGGATCCAGCTGTACAGAGAGGGACGAGTCTCATCTATGGATCCAGCTGTACAGAGAGGGACGAGCCTCATCTATAGATCCAGCTGTATAGAGAGGGACGATCCTCATCTATGGATCCAGCTGTACAGAGGGGGACGAGCCTCATCTATGGATCCAGCAGTACAGAGAGGTACGAGTCTCATCTATGGCTCCAGCTGTACAGAGAGGGATGAGCCTCATCTATGGATCCAGCTGTACAGAGAGGGATGAGCCTCATCTATAGATCCACCTGTACAGAGAGGGACGAGCCTCATCTATAGATCCAGCTGTTCAGAGAGGGACGAGCCTCATCTATAGATCCAGCTGTACAGAGAGGGACGAGCCTCATCTATAGATCCAGCTGTACAGAGAGGGACGAGCCTCATCTATGGATCCAGCTGTACAGAGAGGGACGAGCCTCATCTATGGATCCAGCTGTACAGAGAGGGACAAGTCTCATCTATGGATCCAGCTGTACAGAGAGGGACGAGCCTCATCTATGGATCCAGCTGTACAGAGAGGGACGAGCCTCATCTATAGATCCAGCTGTACAGAGAGGGATGAGCCTCATCTATAGATCCAGCTGTACAGAGAGGAACGAGACTCATCTATAGATCCTGCTGTACAGATAGGGATGAGCCTCATCTATGGATCCAGCTGTACAGAGAGGAACGAGACTCATCTATAGATCCAGCTGTACAGAGAGGGATGAGCCTCATCTATGGATCCAGCTGTACAGAGAGGAACGAGACTCATCTATAGATCCAGCTGTACAGAGAGGAACGAGACTCATCTATAGATCCAGCTGTACAGAGAGGGATGAGCCTCATCTATGGATCCAGCTGTACAGAGAGGGACGAGCCTCATCTATGTATGAAGCTGTACAGAGAGGGACGAGCCTCATCTATGGATCCAGCTGTACAGAGAGGGATGAGTCTCATCTATGGATCCAGCTGTACAGAGAGGGACGAGCCTCATCTATAGATCCAGCTATATACAGAGGGACGAGCCTCATCTATGGATCCAGCTGTACAGAGAGGGACGAGTCTCATCTATGGCTCCAGCTGTACAGAGAGGGACGAGCCTCATCTATAGATCCAGCTGTATACAGAGGGACGAGCCTCATCTATGGATCCAGCTGTACAGAGAGGGACGAGCCTCATCTATGGATCCAGCTGTACAGAGAGGGACGAGCCTCATCTATGGATCCAGCTGTACAGAGAGGGATGAGCCTCATCTATAGATCCAGTTGTAGAGAGGGGGACGAGCCTCATCTATAGATCCAGCTGTACAGAGAGGGACGAGTCTCATCTATGGCTCCAGCTGTACAGAGAGGGACGAGCCTCATCTATAGATCCAGCTGTATACAGAGGGACGAGCCTCATCTATGGATCCAGCTGTACAGAGAGGGACGAGCCTCATCTATGGATCCAGCTGTACAGAGAGGGACGAGCCTCATCTATGGATCCAGCTGTACAGAGAGGGATGAGCCTCATCTATAGATCCAGTTGTAGAGAGGGGGACGAGCCTCATCTATAGATCCAGCTGTACAGAGAGGGACGAGTCTCATCTATGGCTCCAGCTGTACAGAGAGGGACGAGCCTCATCTATAGATCCAGCTGTAGAGAGGGGGACGAGCCTCATCTATGGATCCAGCTGTACAGAGAGGAACGAGCCTCATCTATGGATCCAGCTGTACAGAGAGGGACGAGCCTCATCTATAGATCCAGCTGTACAGAGAGGGACGAGCCTCATCTATGGATCCAGCTGTACAGAGAGGGACGAGCCTCATCTATAGATCCAGCTGTAGAGAGGGGGACGAGTCTCATCTATGGCTCCAGCTGTACAGAGAGGGATGAGCCTCATCTATAGATCCAGCTGTACAGAGAGGGACGATCCTCATCTATGGATCCAGCTGTACAGAGAGGGACGAGCCTCATCTATAGATCCAGCTGTATAGAGAGGGAGGAGCCTCATCACTGGATCCAGCTGTACAGAGAGGTATGAGTCTCATCTATGGATCCAGCTGTACAGAGAGGTATGAGCCTCATCTATGGCTCGAGCTGTACAGAGAGGGATGAGCCTCATCTATAGATCCAGCTGTACAGAGAGGGATGAGCCTCATCTATAGATCCAGCTGTACAGAGAGGTATGAGTCTCATCTATAGATCCAGCTGTACAGAGAGGGATGAGCCTCATCTATAGATCCAGCTGTACAGAGAGGGACGAGCCTCATCTATAGATCCAGCTGTACAGAGATGGACGAGCCTCATCTATGGATCCAGCTGTACAGAGAGGGATGAGCCTCATCTATAGATCCAGCTGTACAGAGAGGGACGAGCCTCATCTATGGATCCAGCTGTACAGAGAGGGACGAGCCTCAGCTATAGATCCAGCTGTATAGAGAGGGAGGAGCCTCATCACTGGATCCAGCTGTACAGAGAGGTATGAGCTTCATCTATGGATCCAGCTGTACAGAGAGGTATGAGCCTCATCTATGGCTCGAGCTGTACAGAGAGGGATGAGCCTCATCTATAGATCCACCTGTACAGAGAGGTATGAGTCTCATCTATAGATCCAGCTGTACAGAGAGGGACGAGTCTCATCTATAGATCCAGCTGTACAGAGAGGGACGAGCCTCATCTATGGATCCAGCTGTACAGAGAGGGATGAGCCTCATCTATGGATCCAGCTGTACAGAGAGGGACGAGCCTCATCTATAGATCCAGCTGTACAGAGAGGGACAAGCCTCATCTATAGATCCAGCTGTACAGAGAGGGACGAGCCTCATCTATAGATCCAGCTGTACAGAGAGGGACGAGCCTCATCTATAGATCCAGCTGTACAGAGAGGGACGAGTCTCATCTATGGATCCAGCTGTACAGAGAGGGACGTGCCTCATCTATAGATCCAGCTGTACAGAGAGGGACGAGCCTCATCTATGAATCCAGCTGTACAGAGAGGGACGAGTCTCATCTATGGATCCAGCTGTATAGCGAGGGATGAGCCTCATCTATGGATCCAGCTGTACACAGAGGGACGTGCATCATCTATGGATCCAGCTGTGCAGAGAGGGACGAGTCTCATCTATAGATCCAGCTGTACAGAGAGGGACGAGCCTCATCTATGAATCCAGCTGTACAGAGAGGGACGAGTCTCATCTATAGATCCAGCTGTACAGAGAGGGACGAGCCTCATCTATGAATCCAGCTGTACAGAGAGGGACGAGCCTCATCTATGAATCCAGCTGTACAGAGAGGGACGTGCCTCATCTATGGATCCAGCTGTATAGCGAGGGATGAGCCTCATCTATAGATCCAGCTGTACAGAGAGGGACGTGCCTCATCTATGGATCCAGCTGTGCAGAGAGGGATGAGCCTCATCTATAGATCCAGCTGTACAGAGCGGGACGAGCCTCATCTATAGATCCCGCTGTACAGAGAGGGACGAGCCTCATCTATAGATCCAGCTGTACAGAGAGGGACGAGCCTCATCTATAGATCCAGCTGTACAGAGAGGAACGAGCATCATCTATAGATCCAGCTGTACAGAGAGGGACGAGCCTCATCTATGGATCCAGCTGTACAGAGAGGGACGAGTCTCATCTATGAATCCAGCTGTACAGAGAGGGACGAGCCTCATCTATGGATCCAGCTGTACAGAGAGGGAATAGCCTCATCTAGGGATCCAGCCGTACAGAGAGGGACGAGCCTCATCTATAGATCCAGCTGGACAGAGAGGAACGATCCTCATCTATGGATCCAGCTGTACAGAGAGGGACTAGCCTCATCTATGGATCCAGCTGTACAGAGAGGGACTAGCCTCATCTATGAATCCAGCTGTACAGAGAGGGACTAGCCTCATCTATGGATCCAGCTGTACAGAGAGGGACGAGCCTCATCTATGGATCCAGCTGTACAGAGAGGGACGAGCCTCATCTATGAATCCAGCTGTACAGAGAGGGACGAGCCTCATCTATGGATCCAGCTGTACAGAGAGGGACGAGCCTCATCTATGGATCCAGTTGTACAGAGAGGGACGAGCCTCATCTCTGAATCCAGCTGTACAGAGAGGGATGAGCCTAATCTATGAATCCAGCTTTACAGAGAGGGACGAGCCTCATCTATAGATCCAGCTGTACAGAGAGGGACGAGCCTCATCTATGGATCCAGCTGTACAGAGAGGGACGAGCCTCATCTATAGATCCAGCTGTACAGAGAGGGACGAGCCTCATCTATGAATCCAGCTGTACAGAGAGGGACTAGCCTCATCTATGGATCCAGCTGTACAGAGAGGGACGAGCCTCATCTATGGATCCAGCTGTACAGAGAGGGACGAGCCTCATCTATGAATCCAGCTGTACAGAGAGGGACGAGCCTCATCTATGGATCCAGCTGTACAGAGAGGGACGAGCCTCATCTATGGATCCAGCTGTACAGAGAGGGACGAGCCTCATCTATAGATCCAGCTGTACAGAGAGGGACGAGACTCATCTATGAATCCAGCTGTACAGAGAGGGATGAGCCTCATCTATGAATCCAGCTGTACAGAGAGGGACGAGTCTCATCTATGGATCCAGCTGTACAGAGAGGGACGAGCCTCATCTATGGATCCAGCTGTACAGAGAGGGACGAGCCTCATCTATGAATCTAGCTGTACAGAGAGGGACGAGCCTCATCTATGGATCCAGCTGTAGAGAGAGGGACGAGCCTCATCTATAGATCCAGCTGTACAGAGAGGGACGAGCCTCATCTATGGATCCAGCTGTACAGAGAGGGATGAGCCTCATCTATAGATCCAGCTGTACAGAGAGGGATGAGCCTCATCTATAGATCCAGCTGTACAGAGAGGGATGAGCCTCATCTATAGATCCAGCTGTACGGAGAGGGACGAGCCTCATCTATAGATCCAGCTGTACAGAGAGGGATGAGCCTCATCTATAGATCCAGCTGTACAGAGAGGGACGAGACTCATCTATGAATCCAGCTGTACAGAGAGGGACGAGTCTCATCTATGTATCCAGCTGTACAGAGAGGGACGAGTCTAATCTATGTATCCAGCTGTACAGAGAGGGACGAGCCTCATCTATGGATCCAGCTGTACAGAGAGGGACGAGCCTCATCTATGGATCCAGCTGTAGAGAGAGGGACGAGCCTCATCTATAGATCCAGCTGTACAGAGAGGGACGAGCCTCATCTATAGATCCAGCTGTACAGAGAGGGATGAGCATCATCTATAGATCCAGCTGTACAGAGAGGGACGAGCCTCATATATGGATCCAGCTGTACAGAGAGGGACGAGACTCATATATGTATCCAGCTGTACAGAGAGGGACGAGCCTCATCTATGTATCCAGCTGTACAGAGAGGGACGAGCCTCATATATGGATCCAGCTGTACAGAGAGGGATGAGCCTCATCTATAGATCCAGCTGTACAGAGAGGGACGAGCCTCATCTATGGATCCAGCTGTACAGAGAGGGATGAGCCTCATCTATAGATCCAGCTGTACAGAGAGGGACGAGCCTCATCTATAGATCCAGCTGTACAGAGAGGAATGAGCCTCAACTATAGATCCAGCTGTACAGAGAGGGACGAGCCTCATCTATGGATCCAGCTGTACAGAGAGGGACGAGCCTCATCTATGGATCCAGCTGTACAGAGAGGGACGAGCCTCATCTATGGATCCAGCTGTACAGAGAGGGACGAGCATCATCTATAGATCCAGCTGTACAGAGAGGGACGAGCCTCATCTATAGATCCAGCTGTACAGAGAGGGACGAGTCTCATCTATGGATCCAGCTGTACAGAGAGGGACGAGTCTCATCTATAGATCCAGCTGTACAGAGAGGGACGAGCCTCATCTATAGATCCAGCTGTACGGAGAGGGACGAGCCTCATCTATGGATCCAGCTGTACAGAGAAGGACGAGCCTCATCTATAGATCCAGCTGTACAGAGAGGGATGAGCCTCATCTATGGATCCAGCTGTACAGAGAGGGATGAGCCTCATCTATGGATCCAGCTGTACAGAGAGGGACGAGCCTCATCTATGGATCCAGCTGTACAGAGAGGGACGAGTCTCATCTATAGATACAGCTGTACAGAGAGGGATGAGCCTCATCTATGGATCCAGCTGTACAGAGAGGGACGAGCCTCATCTATAGATCCAGCTGTACAGAGAGGGACGAGCCTCATCTATAGATCCAGCTGTACAGAGAGGGACGAGCCTCATCTATAGATCCAGCTGTACAGAGAGGGACGAGTCTCATCTATAGATACAGCTGTACAGAGAGGGATGAGCCTCATCTATGGATCCAGCTGAACAGAGAGGGATGAGCCTCATCTATGGTTCCAGCTGTACAGAGAGGGACGAACCTCATCTATAGATCCAGCTGTACAGAGAGGGACGAGCCTCATCTATGGATCCAGCTGTACAGAGAGGGACGAACCTCATCTATAGATCCAGCTGTACAGAGAGGGACGAGCCTCATCTATGGATCCAGCTGTACAGAAAGGGACGAGTCTCATCTATGGATCCAGCTGTACAGAGAGGGACGAGCCTCATCTATGGATCCAGCTGTACAGAGAGGGACGAGCCTCATCTATAGATCCAGCTGTACAGAGAGGTATGAGTCTCATCTATAGATCCAGCTGTACAGAGAGGGACAAGCCTCATCTACGGATCCAGCTGTACAGAGAGGGGGACGAGCCTCATCTATAGATCCAGCTGTACAGAGAGGGACGAGCCTCATCTATAGATCCAGCTGTACAGAAAGGGACGAGCCTCATCTATGGATCCAGCTGTACAGAGAGGGATGAGCCTCATCTATGGATCCAGCTGTACAGAGGGGGACGAGCCTCATCTATGGATCCAGCTGTACAGAGAGGGACGAGCCTCATCTATAGATCCAGCTGTACAGAAAGGGACGAGCCTCATCTATGGATCCAGCTGTACAGAGAGGGATGAGCCTCATCTATGGATCCAGCTGTACAGAGGGGGACGAGCCTCATCTATGGATCCAGCTGTACAGAGGGGGCCGAGCCTCATCTATGGATCCAGCTGTACAGAGAGGGACGAGCCTCATCTATGGATCCAGCTGTACAGAGAGGGACGAGCCTCATCTATAGATCCAGCTGTACAGAGGGGGATGAGCCTCATCTATGGATCCAGCTGTACAGAGAGGGACGAGCCTCATCTATAGATCCAGCTGTACAGAGGGGGATGAGCCTCATCTATGGATCCAGCTGTACAGAGAGGGATGAGCCTCTTCTATGGATCCAGCTGTACAGAGAGGGACGAGCCTCATCTATAGATCCAGCTGTACAGAGAGGGATGAGCCTCATCTATGGATCCAGCTGTACAGAGAGGGACAAGCCTCATCTACGGATCCAGCTGTACAGAGAGGGGGACGAGCCTCATCTATAGATCCAGCTGTACAGAGAGGGACGAGCCTCATCTATAGATCCAGCTGTACAGAAAGGGACGAGCCTCATCTATGGATCCAGCTGTACAGAGAGGGACGAGCCTCATCTATAGATCCAGCTGTACAGAGGGGGATGAGCCTCATCTATGGATCCAGCTGTACAGAGGGGGACGAGCCTCATCTATAGATCCAGCTGTACAGAAAGGGACGAGCCTCATCTATGGATCCAGCTGTACAGAGAGGGATGAGCCTCATCTATGGATCCAGCTGTACAGAGAGGGACGAGTCTCATCTATGGATCCAGTTGTACAGAGAGTGACGAGCCTCATCTACGGATCCAGCTGTACAGAGAGGGACGAGCCTCATCTATAGATCCAGCTGTACAGAGAGGGACGAGCCTCATCTATGGATCCAGCTGTACAGAGAGGGACGAGCCTCCTCTATAGATCCAGCTGTACAGAGAGGGACGAGCCTCATCTATGGATCCAGTTGTACAGAGAGGGACGAGCCTCATCTGCGGATCCAGCTGTACAGAGAGGGACGAGCCTCCTCTATAGATGCAGCTGTACAGAGAGGGACGAGCCTCATCTATGGATCCAGCTGTACAGAGAGGGACGAGCCTCATCTATGGATCCAGCTGTATAGAGAGGGACGAGCCTCAGCTATGGATCCAGCTGTACAGAGAGGGACGAGCCTCATATATGGATCCAGCTGTACAGAGAGGGACGAGCCTCATCTATGAATGCAGCTGTACAGAGAGGGACGAGCCTCATCTATAGATCCAGCTGTACAGAGAGGGACGAGTCTCATCTATGGATCCAGCTGTACATAGAGGGACGAGCCTCATCTATAGATCCAGCTGTACAGAGAGGGACGAGCATCATCTATGGATCCAGCTGTACAGAGAGGGACGAGCCTCATCTATGGATCCATCTGTATAGAGAGGGACGAGCCTCATCTATGGATCCAGCTGTACAGAGAGGGATGAGCCTCCTCTATGGATCCAGCTGTACAGAGGGGGACGAGTCTCATCTATGGATCCAGCTGTACATAGAGGGACGAGCCTCATCTATAGATCCAGCTGTACAGAGAGGGACGAGCATCATCTATGGATCCAGCTGTACAGAGAGGGACGAGCCTCATCTATGGATCCAGCTGTACAGAGAGGGACGAGCCTCATCTATGGATCCAGCTGTACAGAGAGGGACGAGCCTCCTCTATGGATCCAGCTGTACAGAGGGGGACGAGCCTCATCTATGGATCCAGCTGTATAGAGAGGGACGAGCCTCATCTATGGATCCAGCTGTACAGAGAGGGACGAGCCTCATCTATGGATCCAGCTGTACAGAGAGGGATGAGCCTCATCTATGGATCCAGCTGTACAGAGGGGGATGAGCCTCATCTATAGATCCAGCTGTACAGAGAGGGATGAGCCTCATCTATGGATCCAGCTGTACAGAGAGGGACGAGCATCATCTATGGATCCAGCTGTACAGAGAGGGACGAGCCTCATCTATGGATCCATCTGTATAGAGAGGGACGAGCCTCATCTATGGATCCAGCTGTACAGAGAGGGACGAGCCTCATCTATGGATCCAGCTGTACAGAGAGGGACGAGCCTCCTCTATGGATCCAGCTGTACAGAGGGGGACGAGCCTCATCTATGGATCCAGCTGTATAGAGATTGACGAGCCTCATCTATGGATCCAGCTGTACAGAGAGGGACGAGCCTCATCTATGGATCCAGCTGTACAGAGAGGGATGAGCCTCATCTATGGATCCAGCTGTACAGAGAAGGACAAGCCTCATCTATAGATCCAGCTGTACAGAGAGGGACGAGCCTCATCTATAGATCCAGCTGTACAGAGAGGGATGAGCCTCATCTATAGATCCAGCTGTACAGAGAGTGACGAGCCTCATCTATGGATCCAGCTGTACAGAGAGGGACGAGCATCATCTATGGATCCAGCTGTACAGAGAGGGACGAGCCTCATCTCTGGATCCAGCTGTACAGAGAGGGACGAGCCTCATCTATAGATCCAGCTGTACAGAGAGTGACGAGCCTCATCTATGGATCCAGCTGTACAGAGAGGGACGAGCATCATCTATAGATCCAGCTGTACAGAGAGGGACTGTAACGGGTCTGGGAGGCGGAACCTCAGAGCTACTATACAAGGAGGCGGTCCTTGTAAGGGAGCGGGTGGCGACCAGGGAAGACGGGCTGGAAGTCTCAGCAGGTGAACGGGACAGTCTCTGAGTGAACGGGACAGTCTCTGAGTGAACGGGCTGGAGGTCACGGCAAGTGACCGGGGCAGTCTCTAGGTATAGGGTTGGTACGACCTGTGGCAGCTGAAGATAGACGTGAGCTCCCAGGTGAGCAGGCGAGAGTCTCTGGATGAACGGGTGGTCACAGCAAGTGACGGCGGAGCCTCCAGGAAGACCAGCGGACAGGCGACAGATGAGCGCTCCCAGGTGAGCGGGCAGAAGTCTCTGGACAGGCGGGTGGTCACAGCACGTGACGGCAGAGCCTCCGGGTAGGCAAACAGACAGGTAGCAGAAGAGCGCTCCCAGGTGAGCGAGCAGGAGTCACGGGACAGGTAGGTGGTCACAGCACGTGACGGCGGAGCCTCCAGGTAGACTAGCAGGCAGGTAGCAGGTGTGCGCTCCCAGGTGAGCGGGCAGGCTGGTCCTTAGACAGACTGACAGGATTAGTAAGGCAGACCGTCGGACCTCAGACTAGCAGGCAGGTAGCAAGTAATCAGGCAGGAATCTGGCAGGTAACTGGCAGGTAACTGGCAACGGGACCTGAGGGCTGAAGCACAGGTGAGACACAGGTGCAAACAACATTGCTCGGGCACCTCCATTTTGGAGGAGGTGCCTTATATACGGTAAAGTCCTCCGGCCATTGGCCGGGGATTCCTTAGGACGGCGCGCGCGTCCCCTTTAAGAGGGAGGGAGGGCGCGCGCGCGCGCCCTAAGCACAGTGGCCGGGAAGGAGCGCGCGCTGCCAGCAGAGCGAGAGGAGGACGCCGGGCACGGAGCAGAGCGGTGAGGGGAACAGCGTCCCTGCCTAGCAGAGGGCAGGGACGCCGGCACTACAGGGACGAGCATCATCTATGGATCCAGCTGTACATAGAGGGACGAGCCTCATCTATAGATCCAGCTGTACAGAGGGGGAAGAGCCTCATCTATAGATCCAGCTGTACAGAGAGGGACGAGCCTCATCTATAGATCCAGCTGTACAGAGGGGGACGAGCCTCATCTATAGATCCAGCTGTACAGAGAGGGACGAGCCTCATCTATAGATCCAGCTGTACAGAGAGGGATGAGCCGCATCTATAGATCCAGCTGTACAGAGGGGGACGAGCCTCATCTATAGATCCAGCTGTACAGAGGGGGACGAGCCTCATCTATAGATCCAGCTGTACAGAGGGGGACGAGCCTCATCTATAGATCCAGCTGTACAGAGGGGGACGAGCCTCATCTATAGATCCAGCTGTACAGAGAGGGATGAGCCTCATCTATAGATCCAGCTGTACAGAGAGGGATGAGCCTCATCTATAGATCCAGCTGTACAGAGGGGGACGAGCCTCATCTATAGATCCAGCTGTACAGAGGGGGAAGAGCCTCATCTATAGATCCAGCTGTACAGAGAGGGACGAGCCTCATCTATAGATCCAGCTGTACAGAGGGGGACGAGCCTCATCTATAGATCCAGCTGTACAGAGAGGGACGAGCCTCATCTATAGATCCAGCTGTACAGAGAGGGATGAGCCTCATCTATAGATCCAGCTGTACAGAGGGGGACGAGCCTCATCTATAGATCCAGCTGTACAGAGGGGGACGAGCCTCATCTATAGATCCAGCTGTACAGAGGGGGACGAGCCTCATCTATAGATCCAGCTGTACAGAGAGGGATGAGCCTCATCTATAGATCCAGCTGTACAGAGAGGGATGAGCCTCATCTATAGATCCAGCTGTACAGAGGGGGACGAGCCTCATCTATAGATCCAGCTGTACAGAGAGGGACGAGCCTCATCTATAGATCCAGCTGTACAGAGAGGGACGAGCCTCATCTATAGATCCAGCTGTACAGAGAGGGATGAGCCTCATCTATAGATCCAGCTGTACAGAGGGGGACGAGCCTCATCTATAGATCCAGCTGTACAGAGAGGGACGAGCCTCATCTATAGATCCAGCTGTACAGAGAGGGACGAGCCTCATCTATAGATCCAGCTGTACAGAGAGGGATGAGCCTCATCTATAGATCCAGCTGTACAGAGGGGGACGAGCCTCATCTATAGATCCAGCTGTACAGAGAGGGACGAGCCTCATCTATAGATCCAGCTGTACAGAGAGGGATGAGCCTCATCTATAGATCCAGCTGTACAGAGGGGGACGAGCCTCATCTATAGATCCAGCTGTACAGAGAGGGACGAGCCTCATCTATAGATCCAGCTGTACAGAGGGGGACGAGCCTCATCTATAGATCCAGCTGTACAGAGAGGGACGAGCCTCATCTATAGATCCAGCTGTACAGAGAGGGATGAGCCTCATCTATAGATCCAGCTGTACAGAGGGGGACGAGCCTCATCTATAGATCCAGCTGTACAGAGGGGGACGAGCCTCATCTATAGATCCAGCTGTACAGAGAGGGACGAGCCTCATCTATAGATCCAGCTGTACAGAGGGGGACGAGCCTCATCTATAGATCCAGCTGTACAGAGGGGGACGAGCCTCATCTATAGATCCAGCTGTACAGAGGGGGACGAGCCTCATCTATAGATCCAACTGTACAGAGAGGGATGAGCATCATCTATGGATCCAGCTGTACAGAGAGGGACGAGCCTCATCTATGGATCCAGCTGTACAGAGAGGGACGAGCCTCATCTATAGATCCAACTGTACAGAGGGGGACGAGCCTCATCTATAGATCCAGCTGTACAGAGAGGGACGAGCATCATCTATGGATCCAGCTGTACAGAGAGGGACGAGCCTCATCTATGGATCCAGCTGTACAGAGAGGGACGAGCCTCATCTATGGATCCAGCTATACAGAGAGGGACGAGCCTCATCTATGGATCCAGCTGTACAGAGGGGGACGAGCCTCATCTATAGATCCAGCTGTACAGAGAGGGACGAGCATCATCTATGGAACCAGCTGTACAGAGAGGGACGAGCCTCATCTATGGATCCAGCTGTATAGAGAGGGACGAGCCTCCTCTATAGATCCAGCTGTACAGAGAGGGACGAGCCTCATCTATAGATCCAGCTGTACAGAGAGGGACGAGCCTCATCTATAGATCCAGCTGTACAGAGAGGGACGAGTCTCATCTATGGATCCAGCTGTACAGAGAGGGACGACCCTCATCTGTGGATCCAGCTGTACAGAGGGGGACGAGCCTCATCTATGGATCCAGCTGTATAGAGAGGGACGAGTCTCATCTATGGATCCAGCTGTACAGAGAGGGACGAGTCTCATCTGTGGATCCAGCTGTACAGAGGGGGACGAGCCTCATCTATGGATCCAGCTGTACAGAGAGGGACGAGCCTCCTCTATAGATCCAGCTGTACAGAGAGGGAGGAGCCTCATCTATAGATCCAGCTGTACAGAGAGGGACGAGCCTCCTCTATAGATCCAGCTGTACAGAGAGGGACGAGCCTCATCTATGGATCCAGCTGTACAGAGAGGGACGAGCCTCCTCTATAGATCCAGCTGTACAGAGAGGGACAAGCCTCATCTATAGATCCAGCTGTATAGAGAGGGACGAGTCTCATCTATGGATCCAGCTGTACAGAGAGGGACGAGCCTCATCTATGGATCCAGCTGTACAGAGAGGGACGAGCCTCATCTATGGATCCAGCTGTACAGAGAGGGACGAGTCTCCTCTATAGATCCAGCTGTACAGAGAGGGACGAGCCTCATCTATAGATCCAGCTGTACAGAGAGGGACGTGCCTCCTCTATAGATCCAGCTGTACAGAGAGGGACAAGCCTCATCTATGGATCCAGGTGTACAGAGAGGGACGAGCCTCCTCTATAGATCCAGCTGTACAGAGAGGGACGAGCCTCATCTATAGATCCAGCTGTACAGAGAGGGACGTGCCTCCTCTATAGATCCAGCTGTACAGAGAGGGACGAGCCTCATCTATGGATCCAGGTGTACAGAGAGGGACGAGCCTCCTCTATAGATCCAGCTGTATAGAGAGGGACGAGCCTCATCTATAGATCCAGCTGTACAGAGAGGGACGAGCCTCATCTATAGATCCAGTTGTACAGAGAGGGACGTGCCTCCTCTATAGATCCAGCTGTACAGAGAGGGACGAGCCTCATCTATGGATCCAGCTGTACAGAGAGGGACGAGCCTCATCTATGGATCCAGCTGTACAGAGAGGGACGAGCCTCATCTATAGATCCAGCTGTACAGAGAGGGACGTGCCTCATCTATGGATCCAGCTGTACAGAGAGGGACGAGCCTCATCTATAGATCCAGCTGTACAGAGAGGGACGAGCCTCATCTATAGATCCAGCTGTACAGAGAGGGACGAGCCTCCTCTATAGATCCAGCTGTACAGAGAGGGACGAGCCTCATCTATGGATCCAGCTGTACAGAGAGGGACGAGCCTCATCTATAGATCCAGCTGTACAGAGAGGGACGTGCCTCATCTATGGATCCAGCTGTACAGAGAGGGACGAGCCTCATCTATAGATCCAGCTGTACAGAGAGGGACGAGCCTCATCTATAGATCCAGCTGTACAGAGAGGGACGAGCCTCATCTATAGATCCAGCTGTACAGAGAGGGACGAGCCTCATCTATGGATCCAGCTGTACAGAGATGGACGAGCCTCATCTATAGATCGAGCTGTACAGAGAGGGACGAGCCTCATCTATAGATCCAGCTGTACAGAGAGGGACGAGCCTCATCTATGGATCCAGCTGTACGGAGAGGGACGAGCCTCATCTATGGATCCAGCTGTACAGAGAGGGACGAGCCTCATCTAAGGATCCAGCTGTATAGAAAGGGACGAGTCTCATCTACGGATCCAGCTGTACAGAGAGGGACGAGCCTCATCAATGGATCCAGCTGTACAGAGAGGAACGAGCCTCATCTATGGATCCAGCTGTACAGAGAGGGACGAGCCTCATCTATGGATCCAGCTGTACAGAGAGGGACGAGCCTCCTCTATAGATCCAGCTGTACAGAGAGGGACGAGCCTCATCTATGGATCCAGCTGTACAGAGAGGGACGAGCCTCATCTATGGATCCAGCTGTACAGAGAGGGACGAGCCTCAGCTATGGATCCAGCTGTGCAGAGAGGGACGAGCCTCATCTATGGATCCAGCTGTACAGAGAGGGACGAGCCTCCTCTATAGATCCAGCTGTATAGAGAGGGACGAGCCTCATCTATAGATCCAGCTGTACAGAGAGGGACGAGCCTCCTCTATAGATCCAGCTGTACAGAGAGGGACGAGCCTCATCTATAGATCCAGCTGTACAGAGGGGGACGAGCCTCATCTATGGATCCAGCTGTACAGAGAGGGACGAGCCTCATCTATAGATCCAGCTGTACAGAGAGGGACGAGCCTCATCTATGGATCCAGCTGTACACAGAGGGACGAGCCTCATCTATGGATCCAGCTGTACAGAGAGGGAAGAGCCTCATCTATGGATCCAGCTGTACAGAGAGGGACAAGACTCATTTATGGATCCAACTGTGCAGAGAGGGACGAGCCTCATCTATGGATCCAGCTGCGCAGAGAGGGATGAGCCTCATCTATGGATCCAGTTGTACAGAGAGAGACGAGCCTCATCTATAGATCCAGCTGTATAGAGAGGGACGAGCCTCATCTATAGATCCAGCTGTACAGAGAGGGACAAGCCTCATCTATGGAACCAGCTGTACAGAGAGGGATGAGCCTCATCTATGGATCCAGCTGTACAGAGAAGGACAAGCCTCATCTATAGATCCAGCTGTACAGAGAGGGACGAGCCTCATCTATGGATCCAGCTGTACAGAGAGGGACGAGCCTCATCTATAGATCCAGCTGTACAGAGAGGGACGAGCCTCATCTATGGATCCAGCTGTACAGAGAGGGACGAGCCTCATCTATAGATCCAGCTGTACAGAGAGGGACGAGCCTCATCTATGGATCCAGCTGTACAGAGAGGGACGAGCCTCATCTATAGATCCAGCTGTACAGAGAGGGACGAGCCTCATCTATGGATCCAGCTGTTCAGAGAGGGACGAGCCTCATCTATAGATCCAGCTGTACAGAGAGGGACGAGCCTCATCTATAGATCCAGCTGTACAGAGAGGGACGAGCCTCATCTATGGATCCAGCTGTACAGAGAGGGACGAGCCTCATCTATAGATCCAGCTGTACAGAGAGGGACGAGCCTCATCTATGGATCCAGCTGTACAGAGAGGGACGAGCCTCATCTATAGATCCAGCTGTACAGAGAGGGACGAGCCTCATCTATGGATCCAGCTGTTCAGAGAGGGACGAGCCTCATCTATAGATCCAGCTGTACAGAGATGGACGAGCCTCATCTATAGATCGAGCTGTACAGAGAGGGACGAGCCTCATCTATAGATCCAGCTGTACAGAGAGGGACGAGCCTCATCTATGGATCCAGCTGTACAGAGAGGGACGAGCCTCATCTATGGATCCAGCTGTACAGAGAGGGACGAGCCTCATCTAAGGATCCAGCTGTATAGAAAGGGACGAGTCTCATCTATAGATCCAGCTGTACAGAGAGGGACGAGCCTCATCTATGGATCCAGCTGTACAGAGAGGAACGAGCCTCATCTATGGATTCAGCTGTACAGAGAGGGACGAGCCTCATCTATGGATCCAGCTGTACAGAGAGGGACGAGCCTCATCTATAGATCCAGCTGTACAGAGAGGGATGAGCCTCATCTATAGATCCAGCTGTACAGAGAGGGACGAGCCTCATCTATAGATCCAGCTGTACAGAGAGAGACGAGCCTCATCTATGGATCCAGCTGTACAGAGAGGGATGAGCCTCATCTATGGATCCAGCTGTACATATAGGGACGAGCCTCATCTATAGATCCAGCTGTACAGAGAGGGACGAGCCTCATCTATAAATCCAGCTATACAGAGAGGGACGAGCCTCATCTATGGATCCAGCTGTACAGAGAGGGACGGGCCTCATCTATAGATCCAGCTGTACAGAGAGGGGGACGAGCCTCATCTATAGATCCAGCTGTACAGAGAGGGACGAGCCTCATCTATAGATCCAGCTGTACAGAGAGGGGGACGAGCCTCATCTATGGATCCAGCTGTACAGAGAGGGACGAGCCTCATCTATAGATCCAGCTGTACAGAGAGGGACGAGCCTCATCTATGGATCCAGCTGTACAGAGAGGGACGAGCCTCATCTATGGATCCAGCTGTACAGAGAGGGACGAGCCTCATCTATGGATCCAGCTGTACAGAGAGACGGACGAGCCTCATCTATGGATCCAGCTGTACAGAGAGGGACGAGCCTCATCTATAGATCCAGCTGTACAGAGAGGGACGAGCCTCATCTATGGATCCAGCTGTACAGAGAGGGACGAGCCTCATCTATGGATCCAGCTGTACAGAGAGGGACGAGCCTCATCTATGGATCCAGCTGTACAGAGAGGGACGAGCCTCATCTATGGATCCAGCTGTACAGAGTGAGGGACGAGCCTCATCTATGGATCCAGCTGTACAGAGAGGGACGAGCCTCATCTATAGATCCAGCTGTACAGAGGGGGATGAGCCTCATCTATAGATCCAGCTGTACAGAGAGAAACGAGCCTCATCTATGGATCCAGCTGTACAGAGAGGGACGAGCATCATCTATGGATCGAGCTGTACAGAGAGGGACGAGCCTCATCTATAGATCCAGCTGTACAGAGAGGGATGAGCCTCATCTATGGATCCAGCTGTACAGAGTGGGACGAGCCTCATCTATAGATCCAGCTGTACAGAGAGGGACGAGCCTCATCTATAGATCCAGCTGTACAGAGAGGGACGAGTCTCATCTATAGATCCAGCTGTACAGAGAGGGATGAGCCTCATCTATGGATCCAGCTGTACAGAGTGGGACGAGCCTCATCTATAGATCCAGCTGTACAGAGAGGGACGAGCCTCATCTATGGATCCAGCTGTACAGAGAGGGACGAGTCTCATCTGTGGATCCAGCTGTACAGAGGGGGACGAGCCTCATCTATGGATCCAGCTGTACAGAGAGGGACGAGCCTCCTCTATAGATCCAGCTGTACAGAGAGGGACGAGCCTCATCTATAGATCCAGCTGTACAGAGAGGGACGAGCCTCCTCTATAGATCCAGCTGTACAGAGAGGGACGAGCCTCATCTATGGATCCAGCTGTACAGAGAGGGACGAGCCTCCTCTATAGATCCAGCTGTACAGAGAGGGACAAGCCTCATCTATAGATCCAGCTGTACAGAGAGGGACGAGCCTCATCTATGGATCCAGGTGTACAGAGAGGGACGAGCCTCCTCTATAGATCCAGCTGTATAGAGAGGGACGAGCCTCATCTATAGATCCAGCTGTACAGAGAGGGACGAGCCTCATCTATAGATCCAGCTGTACAGAGAGGGACGTGCCTCCTCTATAGATCCAGCTGTACAGAGAGGGACGAGCCTCATCTATGGATCCACCTGTACAGAGAGGGACGAGCCTCATCTATGGATCCAGCTGTACAGAGAGGGACGAGCCTCATCTATAGATCCAGCTGTACAGAGAGGGACGTGCCTCATCTATGGATCCAGCTGTACAGAGAGGGACGAGCCTCATCTATAGATCCAGCTGTACAGAGAGGGACGAGCCTCATCTATAGATCCAGCTGTACAGAGAGGGACGAGCCTCCTCTATAGATCCAGCTGTACAGAGAGGGACGAGCCTCATCTATGGATCCAGCTGTACAGAGAGGGACGAGCCTCATCTATAGATCCAGCTGTACAGAGAGGGACGTGCCTCATCTATGGATCCAGCTGTACAGAGAGGGACGAGCCTCATCTATAGATCCAGCTGTACAGAGAGGGACGAGCCTCATCTATAGATCCAGCTGTACAGAGAGGGACGAGCCTCATCTATAGATCCAGCTGTACAGAGAGGGACGAGCCTCATCTATGGATCCAGCTGTACAGAGATGGACGAGCCTCATCTATAGATCGAGCTGTACAGAGAGGGACGAGCCTCATCTATAGATCCAGCTGTACAGAGAGGGACGAGCCTCATCTATGGATCCAGCTGTACGGAGAGGGACGAGCCTCATCTATGGATCCAGCTGTACAGAGAGGGACGAGCCTCATCTAAGGATCCAGCTGTATAGAAAGGGACGAGTCTCATCTATGGATCCAGCTGTACAGAGAGGGACGAGCCTCATCAATGGATCCAGCTGTACAGAGAGGAACGAGCCTCATCTATGGATCCAGCTGTACAGAGAGGGACGAGCCTCATCTATGGATCCAGCTGTACAGAGAGGGACGAGCCTCCTCTATAGATCCAGCTGTACAGAGAGGGACGAGCCTCATCTATGGATCCAGCTGTACAGAGAGGGACGAGCCTCATCTATGGATCCAGCTGTACAGAGAGGGACGAGCCTCAGCTATGGATCCAGCTGTGCAGAGAGGGACGAGCCTCATCTATGGATCCAGCTGTACAGAGAGGGACGAGCCTCCTCTATAGATCCAGCTGTATAGAGAGGGACGAGCCTCATCTATAGATCCAGCTGTACAGAGAGGGACGAGCCTCCTCTATAGATCCAGCTGTACAGAGAGGGACGAGCCTCATCTATAGATCCAGCTGTACAGAGGGGGACGAGCCTCATCTATGGATCCAGCTGTACAGAGAGGGACGAGCCTCATCTATAGATCCAGCTGTACAGAGAGGGACGAGCCTCATCTATGGATCCAGCTGTACATAGAGGGACGAGCCTCATCTATGGATCCAGCTGTACAGAGAGGGAAGAGCCTCATCTATGGATCCAGCTGTACAGAGAGGGACAAGACTCATTTATGGATCCAACTGTGCAGAGAGGGACGAGCCTCATCTATGGATCCAGCTGCGCAGAGAGGGATGAGCCTCATCTATGGATCCAGCTGTACAGAGAGGGACGAGCCTCATCTATGGATCCAGCTGTACAGAGAGGGACGAGCCTCCTCTATAGATCCAGCTGTACAGAGAGGGACGAGCCTCATCTATGGATCCAGCTGTACAGAGAGGGACGAGCCTCATCTATGGATCCAGCTGTACAGAGAGGGACGAGCCTCAGCTATGGATCCAGCTGTGCAGAGAGGGACGAGCCTCATCTATGGATCCAGCTGTACAGAGAGGGACGAGCCTCCTCTATAGATCCAGCTGTATAGAGAGGGACGAGCCTCATCTATAGATCCAGCTGTACAGAGAGGGACGAGCCTCCTCTATAGATCCAGCTGTACAGAGAGGGACGAGCCTCATCTATAGATCCAGCTGTACAGAGGGGGACGAGCCTCATCTATGGATCCAGCTGTACAGAGAGGGACGAGCCTCATCTATAGATCCAGCTGTACAGAGAGGGACGAGCCTCATCTATGGATCCAGCTGTACATAGAGGGACGAGCCTCATCTATGGATCCAGCTGTACAGAGAGGGAAGAGCCTCATCTATGGATCCAGCTGTACAGAGAGGGACAAGACTCATTTATGGATCCAACTGTGCAGAGAGGGACGAGCCTCATCTATGGATCCAGCTGCGCAGAGAGGGATGAGCCTCATCTATGGATCCAGTTGTACAGAGAGAGACGAGCCTCATCTATAGATCCAGCTGTATAGAGAGGGACGAGCCTCATCTATAGATCCAGCTGTACAGAGAGGGACGAGCCTCATCTATGGAACCAGCTGTACAGAGAGGGATGAGCCTCATCTATGGATCCAGCTGTACAGAGAAGGACAAGAATCATCTATAGATCCAGCTGTACAGAGAGGGACGAGCCTCATCTATGGATCCAGCTGTACAGAGAGGGACGAGCCTCATCTATAGATCCAGCTGTACAGAGAGGGACGAGCCTCATCTATGGATCCAGCTGTACAGAGAGGGACGAGCCTCATCTATAGATCCAGCTGTACAGAGAGGGACGAGCCTCATCTATGGATCCAGCTGTACAGAGAGGGACGAGCCTCATCTATAGATCCAGCTGTACAGAGAGGGACGAGCCTCATCTATGGATCCAGCTGTTCAGAGAGGGACGAGCCTCATCTATAGATCCAGCTGTACAGAGAGGGACGAGCCTCATCTATAGATCCAGCTGTACAGAGAGGGACGAGCCTCATCTATGGATCCAGCTGTACAGAGATGGACGAGCCTCATCTATGGGTCGAGCTGTACAGAAAGGGACGAGCCTCATCTATAGATCCAGCTGTACAGAGAGGGACGAGCCTCATCTATGGATCCAGCTGTACAGAGAGGGACGAGCCTCATCTATGGATCCAGCTGTACAGAGAGGGACGAGCCTCATCTATGGATCCAGCTGTACAGAGAGGGACGAGCCTCATCTAAGGATCCAGCTGTATAGAAAGGGACGAGTCTCATCTATAGATCCAGCTGTACAGAGAGGGACGAGCCTCATCTATGGATCCAGCTGTACAGAGAGGAACGAGCCTCATCTATGGATCCAGCTGTACAGAGAGGGACGAGCCTCATCTATGGATCCAGCTGTACAGAGAGGGACGAGCCTCATCTATAGATCCAGCTGTACAGAGAGGGACGAGCCTCATCTATAAATCCAGCTGTACAGAAAGGGACGAGCCTCATCTATAGATCCAGCTGTACAGAGAGGGACGAGTCTCATTTATGGATCCAGCTGTACAGAGAGGGATGAGCCTCATCTATGGATCCAGCTGTACATATAGGGACGAGCCTCATCTATAGATCCAGCTGTACAGAGAGGGACGAGCCTCATCTATAAATCCAGCTATACAGAGAGGGACGAGCCTCATCTATGGATCCAGCTGTACAGAGAGGGACGAGCCTCATCTATAGATCCAGCTGTACAGAGAGGGGAACAAGCCTCATCTATAGATCCAGCTGTACAGAGAGGGAGGAGCCTCATCTATAGATCCAGCTGTACAGAGAGGGGGACGAGCCTCATCTATGGATCCAGCTGTACAGAGAGGGACGAGCCTCATCTATAGATCCAGCTGTACAGAGAGGGACGAGCCTCATCTATGGATCCAGCTGTACAGAGAGGGACGAGCCTCATCTATGGATCCAGCTGTACAGAGAGGGACGAGCCTCATCTATGGATCCAGCTGTACAGAGAGAGGGACGAGCCTCATCTATGGATCCAGCTGTACAGAGAGGGACGAGCCTCATCTATAGATCCAGCTGTACAGAGAGGGACGAGCCTCATCTATGGATCCAGCTGTACAGAGAGGGACGAGCCTCATCTATGGATCCAGCTGTACAGAGAGGGACGAGCCTCATCTATGGATCCAGCTGTACAGAGAGGGACGAGCCTCATCTATGGATCCAGCTGTACAGAGAGAGGGACGAGCCTCATCTATGGATCCAGCTGTACAGAGAGGGACGAGCCTCATCTATAGATCCAGCTGTACAGAGGGGGATGAGCCTCATCTATAGATCCAGCTGTACAGAGAGAAACGAGCCTCATCTATGGATCCAGCTGTACAGAGAGGGACGAGCATCATCTATGGATCGAGCTGTACAGAGAGGGACGAGCCTCATCTATAGATCCAGCTGTACAGATAGGGATGAGCCTCATCTATGGATCCAGCTGTACAGAGTGGGACGAGCCTCATCTATAGATCCAGCTGTACAGAGAGGGACGAGCCTCATCTATGGATCCAGCTGTACAGAGAGGGACGAGCCTCATCTATAAATCCAGCTGTACAGAGAGGGACGAGCCTCATCTATAGATCCAGCTGTACAGAGAGGGATGAGCCTCATCTATAGATCCAGCTGTACAGAGAGGGACGAGCCTCATCTATAGATCCAGCTGTACAGAGAGGGACGAGCCTCATCTATAGATCCAGCTGTACAGAGAGGGATGAGCCTCATCTATGGATCCAGCTGTACAGAGAGGGATGAGCCTCATCTATGGATCCAGCTGTACAGAGAGGGACGAGCCTCATCTATGGATCCAGCTGTACAGAGAGAAACGAGCCTCATCTATAGATCCAGCTGTATAGAGAGGGATGAGCCTCATCTATAGATCCAGCTGTACAGAGAGGGACGAGCCTCATCTATAGATCCAGCTGTACAGAGAGAGACGAGCCTCATCTATAGATCCAGCTGTACAGAGAGGGATGAGCCTCATCTATGGATCCAGCTGTACAGAGAGGGATGAGCCTGATCTATGGATCCAGCTGTACAGAGAGGGATGAGCCTCATCTATATATCCAGCTGTACAGAGAGGGAAGAGCCTCATCTATGGATCCAGCTGTATAGAGAGAGACGAGCCTCATCTGTGGATCCAGCTGTACAGAGAGGGATGAGTCTCATCTATGGATCCAGCTGTACATAGAGGGACGAGCCTCATCTACAGTTCCAGCTGTACAGAGAGGGACGAGCCTCATCTATGGATCCAGCTGTATAGAGAGGGATGAGCCTCATCTATGGATCCAGCTGTACAGAGAGGGACAAGTCTCATCTATAGATCCAGCTGTACAGAGAGGGACGAGCCTCATCTATAGATCCAGCTGTACAGAGAGGGATGAGCCTCATCTATGGATCCAGCTGTACAGAGTGGGACGAGCCTCATCTATAGATCCAGCTGTACAGAGAGGGACGAGCCTCATCTATGGATCCAGCTGTACAGAGAGGGACAAGCCTCATCTATGGATCCAGCTGTACAGAGAGGGATGAGCCTCATCTATGGATCCAGCTGTACAAAGAGGGACGAGCCTCATCTATAGATCCAGCTGTACAGAGAGGGACGAGCCTCATCTATAGATTCAGCTGTACAGAGAGGGACGAGCCTCATCTATAGATCCAGCTGTACAGAGAGGGACGAGCCTCATCTATGGATCCAGCTGTACAGAGAGGGACGAGCCTCATCTATGGATCCAGCTGTACAGAGAGGGACGAGCCTCATCTATGGATCCAGCTGTACAGAGAGGGGCGAGCCTCATCTATAGATCCAGCTGTACAGAGAGGGACGAGCCTCATCTACGGATCCAGCTGTACAGGGGGGGACAAACCTCATCTATAGATCCAGCTGTACAGAGAGGGAAGAGCCTCATCTATGGATCCAGCTGTACAGAGAGGGGCGAGCCTCATCTATAGATCCAGCTGTACAGAGAGGGACGAGCCTCATCTACGGATCCAGCTGTACAGGGGGGGACAAACCTCATCTATAGATCCAGCTGTACAGAGAGGGACGAGCCTCATCTATGGATCCAGCTGTACAGGGGGGGACAAACCTCATCTATAGATCCAGCTGTACAGAGAGGGAAGAGCCTCATCTATAGATCCAGCTGTACAGAGAGGGACGAGCCTCATCTATGGATCCAGCTGTACAGAGAGGGACGATCCTCATCTATGGATCCAGCTGTACAGAGAGGGATGAGCCTCATCTATAGATCCAGCTTTACAGAGAGGGACGAGCCTCATCTATGGATCCAGCTGTACAGGGGGGGACGAACCTCATCTATAGATCCAGCTGTACAGAGAGGGAAAAGCCTCATCTATAGATTCAGCTGTACAGAGAGGGACGAGTCTCAACTATGGATCCAGCTGTACAGAGAGGGACGAGCCTCATCTATGGATCCAGCTGTACAGAGAGGGACGAGCCTCATCTATAGATCCAGCTGTACAGAGAGGGACGAGCCTCATCTATGGATCCAGCTGTACAGAGAGGGACGAGTCTTATCTATAGATCCAGCTGTACAGAGAGGGACGAGTCTCATCTATGGATCCAGCTGTACAGAGAGGGACAAGTCTCATCTATAGATCCAGCTGTACAGAGAGGGACGAGCCTCAACTATGGATCCAGCTGTACAGAGAGGGACGAGTCTCATCTATGGATCCAGCTGTACAGAGAGGGACGAGTCTCATCTATAGATCCAGCTGTACAGAGAGGTATGAATCTCATCTATAGATCCAGCTGTACAGAGAGGTATGAGTCTCATCTATAGATCCAGCTGTACAGAGAGGGACGAATCTCATCTATGGATCCAGCTGTACAGAGAGGGACAAGTCTCATCTATGGATCCAGCTGTACAGAGAGGGACGAGCCTCAACTATAGATCCAGCTGTACAGAGAGGGACGAGTCTCATCTATGGATCCAGCTGTACAGAGAGGGACGAGTCTCATCTATAGATCCAGCTGTACAGAGAGGGACGATCCTCAACTATGGATCCAGTTGTACAGAGAGGGACGAGCCTCATCTATAGATCCAGATGTACAGAGAGGGACGAGCCTCATCTATGGATCCAGCTGTACAGAGAGGGACGAGCCTCATCTATGGATCCAGCTGTACAGAGAGGGACGAGCCTCATATATGGATCCAGCTTTACATAGAGGAAAGAGTCTCATCTATAGATCCAGATGTACAGAGAGGGACGAGCCTCATCTATGGATCCAGCTGTACAGAGAGGGACGAGCCTCATCTATAGATCCAGCTGTACAGAGAGGGACAAGCCTCATCTATGGATCCAGCTGTTCAGAGAGGGAAGAGTCTCATGAATGGATCCAGCGGTACAGAGAGGGAAGAGTCTCATCTATAGATCCAGCTGTACAGAGAGGGACGAGCCTCATCTATAGATCCAGCTGTACAGAGAGGGACGAGCCTCATCTATAGATCCAGCTGTACAGAGAGGGACGAGCCTCATCTATAGATCCAGCTGTACAGAGAGGGACGAGCCTCATCTATGGATCCAGCTGTACAGAGAGGGACGAGTCTCATCTATGGATCCAGCTGTACAGAGAGGGACGAGCCTCATCTATAGATCCAGCTGTACAGAGAGGGACGAGCCTCATCTATAGATCCAGCTGTACAGAGAGGGACGAGCCTCATCTATAGATCCAGCTGTACAGAGAGGGACGAGCCTCATCTATGGATCCAGCTGTACAGAGAGGGACGAGTCTCATCTATGGATCCAGCTGTACAGAGAGGGACGAGCCTCATCTATGGATCCAGCTGTACAGAGAGGGACGAGCCTCATCTATGGATCCAGCTGTACAGAGAGGGACGAGCCTCATCTATAGATCCAGCTGTACAGAGAGGGACGAGCCTCATCTATAGATCCAGCTGTACAGAGAGGGACGAGCCTCATCTATAGATCCAGCTGTACAGAGAGGGATGAGCCTCATCTATAGATCCAGCTGTACAGAGAGGGACGAGCCTCATCTATAGATCCAGCTGTACAGAGAGGGATGAGCCTCATCTATAGATCCAGCTGTACAGAGAGTAACGAGCCTCATCTATGGATCCAGCTGTACAGAGAGGGATGAGCCTCATCTATGGATCCAGCTGTACAGAGAGGGACGATTCTCATCTATGGATCCAGCTGTACAGAGAGGGACGAGCCTCATCTATGGATCCAGCTGTACAGAGAGGGACGAGTCTCATCTATGGATCCAGCTGTACAGAGAGGGACGAGTCTCATCTATGGATCCAGCTGTACAGAGAGGGACGAGCCTCATCTATAGATCCAGCTGTACAGAGAGGGACGAGTCTCATCTATGGATCCAGCTGTACAGAGAGGGACGAGTCTCATCTATGGATCCAGCTGTACAGAGAGGGACGAGTCTCATCTTTGGATCCAGCTGTACAGAGAGGGATGAGCCTCATCTATGGATCCAGCTGTACAGAGAGGGACGAGTCTCATCTATGGATCCAGCTGTACAGAGAGGGACGAGTCTCATCTATAGATCCAGCTGTACAGAGAGGGAAGAGCCTCATCTATAGATACAGCTATACTGAGGGGGACGAGCCTCATCTATAGATCCAGCTGTACAGAGAGGGACGAGCCTCATCTATGGATCCAGCTGTACAGAGGGGGACGAGCCTCATCTATAGATCCAGCTGTACAGAGCGGGACGAGTCTCATCTATGGATCCAGCTGTACAGAGAGGGACGAGTCTCATCTATGGATCCAGCTGTACAGAGAGGGACGAGCCTCATCTATAGATCCAGCTGTACAGAGAGAGACGAGCCTCATCTATAGATCCAGCTGTACAGAGAGGGATGAGCCTCATCTATGGATCCAGCTGTACAGAGAGGGATGAGCCTGATCTATGGATCCAGCTGTACAGAGAGGGAAGAGCCTCATCTATGGATCCAGCTGTATAGAGAGAGACGAGCCTCATCTGTGGATCCAGCTGTACAGAGAGGGATGAGTCTCATCTATGGATCCAGCTGTACATAGAGGGACGAGCCTCATCTATAGATCCAGCTGTACAGAGAGGGACGAGCCTCATCTATGGATCCAGCTGTATAGAGAGGGATGAGCCTCATCTATGGATCCAGCTGTACAGAGAGGGACAAGTCTCATCTATAGATCCAGCTGTACAGAGAGGGACGAGCCTCATCTATAGATCCAGCTGTACAGAGAGGGATGAGCCTCATCTATGGATCCAGCTGTACAGAGTGGGACGAGCCTCATCTATAGATCCAGCTGTACAGAGAGGGACGAGCCTCATCTATAGATTCAGCTGTACAGAGAGGGACGAGCCTCATCTATAGATCCAGCTGTACAGAGAGGGACGAGCCTCATCTATGGATCCAGCTGTACAGAGAGGGACGAGCCTCATCTATGGATCCAGCTGTACAGAGAGGGACGAGCCTCATCTATAGTTCCAGCTGTACAGAGAGGGACGAGCCTCATCTATGGATCCAGCTGTACAGAGAGGGGCGAGCCTCATCTATAGATCCAGCTGTACAGAGAGGGACGAGCCTCATCTACGGATCCAGCTGTACAGGGGGGGACAAACCTCATCTATAGATCCAGCTGTACAGAGAGGGAAGAGCCTCATCTATAGATCCAGCTGTACAGAGAGGGACGAGCCTCATCTATGGATCCAGCTGTACAGAGAGGGACGATCCTCATCTATGGATCCAGCTGTACAGAGAGGGATGAGCCTCATCTATAGATCCAGCTTTACAGAGAGGGACGAGCCTCATCTATGGATCCAGCTGTACAGGGGGGGACGAACCTCATCTATAGATCCAGCTGTACAGAGAGGGACGAGCCTCATCTATGGATCCAGCTGTACAGAGAGGGACGAGCCTCATCTATAGATCCAGCTGTACAGAGAGGGACGAGCCTCATCTATGGATCCAGCTGTACAGAGAGGGACGAGTCTTATCTATAGATCCAGCTGTACAGAGAGGGACGAGTCTCATCTATGGATCCAGCTGTACAGAGAGGGACAAGTCTCATCTATAGATCCAGCTGTACAGAGAGGGACGAGCCTCAACTATGGATCCAGCTGTACAGAGAGGGACGAGTCTCATCTATGGATCCAGCTGTACAGAGAGGGACGAGTCTCATCTATAGATCCAGCTGTACAGAGAGGTATGAGTCTCATCTATAGATCCAGCTGTACAGAGAGGGACGAGTCTCATCTATGGATCCAGCTGTACAGAGAGGGACGAGCCTCAACTATAGATCCAGCTGTACAGAGAGGGACGAGTCTCATCTATGGATCCAGCTGTACAGAGAGGGACGAGTCTCATCTATAGATCCAGCTGTACAGAGAGGGACGAGCCTCAACTATGGATCCAATTGTACAGAGAGGGACGAGCCTCATCTATAGATCCAGATGTACAGAGAGGGACGAGCGTCATCTATGGATCCAGCTGTACAGAGAGGGACGAGCCTCATCTATGGATCCAGCTGTACAGAGAGGGACGAGCCTCATATATGGATCCAGCTTTACATAGAGGAAAGAGTCTCATCTATAGATCCAGATGTACAGAGAGGGACGAGCCTCATCTATGGATCCAGCTGTACAGAGAGGGACGAGCCTCATCTATAGATCCAGCTGTACAGAGAGGGACAAGCCTCATCTATAGATCCAGCTGTACAGAGAGGGACGAGCCTCATCTATGGATCCAGCTGTACAGAGGGGGACGAGCCTCATCTATGGATCCAGCTGTTCAGAGAGGGAAGAGTCTCATCTATGGATCCAGCTGTACAGAGAGGGACGAGCCTCATCTATAGATCCAGCTGTACAGAGAGGGACGAGCCTCATCTATAGATCCAGCTGTACAGAGAGGGACGAGCCTCATCTATGGATCCAGCTGTACAGAGAGGGACGAGCCTCATCTATAGATCCAGCTGTAGAGAGAGGGACGAGCCTCATCTATAGATCCAGCTGTACAGAGAGGGAAGAGCCTCATCTATAGATCCAGCTGTACAGAGAGGGACGAGCCTCATCTATGGATCCAGCTGTACAGAGAGGGACGAGTCTCATCTATGGATCCAGCTGTACAGAGAGGGTCGAGCCTCATCTATAGATCCAGCTGTACAGAGAGGGACGAGCCTCATCTATAGATCCAGCTGTACAGAGAGGGACGAGCCTCATCTATAGATCCAGCTGTACAGAGAGGGACGAGCCTCATCTATGGATCCAGCTGTACAGAGAGGGACGAGTCTCATCTATGGATCCAGCTGTACAGAGAGGGACGAGCCTCATCTATAGATCCAGCTGTACAGAGAGGGATGAGCCTCATCTATAGATCCAGCTGTACAGAGAGTAACGAGCCTCATCTATGGATCCAGCTGTACAGAGAGGGATGAGCCTCATCTATGGATCCAGCTGTACAGAGAGGGACGATTCTCATCTATGGATCCAGCTGTACAGAGAGGGACGAGCCTCATCTATGGATCCAGCTGTACAGAGAGGGACGAGTCTCATCTATGGATCCAGCTGTACAGAGAGGGACGAGTCTCATCTATGGATCCAGCTGTACAGAGAGGGACGAGCCTCATCTATAGATCCAGCTGTACAGAGAGGGACGAGTCTCATCTATGGATCCAGCTGTACAGAGAGGGACGAGTCTCATCTTTGGATCCAGCTGTACAGAGACTGATGAGCCTCATCTATAGATACAGCTATACTGAGGGGGACGAGCCTCATCTATAGATCCAGCTGTACAGAGAGGGACGAGCCTCATCTATGGATCCAGCTGTACAGAGGGGGACGAGCCTCATCTATAGATCCAGCTGTACAGAGCGGGACGAGTCTCATCTATGGATCCAGCTGTACAGAGAGGGACGAGTCTCATCTATGGATCCAGCTGTACAGAGAGGGACGAGCCTCATATATGGATCCAGCTTTACATAGAGGAACGAGCCTCATCTATAGATCCAGCGGTACAGAGAGGGACGAGCCTCATCTATAGATCCAGCTGTACAGAGAGGGACAAGCCTCATCTATGGATCCAGCTGTACAGAGAGGGACGAGTCTTATCAATGGATCCAGCTGTACAGAGAGGGAAGAGTCTCATCTATAGATCCAGCTGTACAGAGAGGGACGAGTCTCATCTTTGGATCCAGCTGTACAGAGAGGGAAGAGCCTCATCTATAGATACAGCTATACTGAGGGGGACGAGCCTCATCTATAGATCCAGCTGTACAGAGAGGGACGAGCCTCATCTATGGATCCAGCTGTACAGAGGGGGACGAGCCTCATCTATAGATCCAGCTGTACAGAGCGGGACGAGTCTCATCTATGGATCCAGCTGTACAGAGAGGGACGAGTCTCATCTATGGATCCAGCTGTACAGAGAGGGACGAGCCTCATATATGGATCCAGCTTTACATAGAGGAACGAGCCTCATCTATAGATCCAGCGGTACAGAGAGGGACGAGCCTCATCTATAGATCCAGCTGTACAGAGAGGGACAAGCCTCATCTATGGATCCAGCTGTACAGAGAGGGACGAGTCTTATCAATGGATCCAGCTGTACAGAGAGGGAAGAGTCTCATCTATAGATCCAGCTGTACAGAGAGGGACGAGTCTCATCTATGGATCCAGCTGTACAGAGAGGGACGAGCCTCATCTATGGATCCAGCTGTACAGAGAGGGATGAGCCTCATCTATAGATCCAGCTGTACAGAGAGTAACGAGCCTCATCTATGGATCCAGCTGTACAGAGAGGGACGAGCCTCATCTATGGATCCAGCTGTACAGAGAGGGATGAGCCTCATCTATAGATCCAGCTGTACAGAGAGTAACGAGCCTCATCTATAGATCCAGCTGTACAGAGAGGGACGAGCCTCATCTATAGATCCAGCTGTACAGAGAGGGACGAGCCTCATCTATAGATCCAGCTGTACAGAGAGTAACGAGCCTCATCTATGGATCCAGCTGTACAGAGAGGGATGAGCCTCATCTATGGATCCAGCTGTACAGAGAGGTACGAGTCTCATCTATGGATCCAGCTGTACAGAGAGGGGCGAGCCTCATCTATGGATCAAGCTGTACAGAGAGGGACGATTCTCATCTATCGATCCAGCTGTACAGAGAGGGATGAGCCTCATGTATGGATCCAGCTGTACAGAGAGGGACGAGTCTCATCTATGGATCCAGCTGTACAGAGAGGGACGAGCCTCATCTATGGATCCAGCTGTACAGAGAGGGACGAGTCTCATCTATGGATCCAGCTGTACAGAGAGGGACGAGCCTCATCTATAGATCCAGCTGTACAGAGAGGGACGAGCCTCATCTATGGATCCAGCTGTACAGAGAGGGACGAGCATCATCTATGGATCCAGCTGTACAGAGAGGGACGAGTCTCATCTATGGATCCAGCTGTACAGAGAGGGACGAGCCTCATCTATGGATCCAGCTGTACAGAGAGGGACGAGCCTCATCTATAGATCCAGCTGTACATAGAGGGACGAGTCTCATCTATGGATCCAGCTGTACAGAGAGGGACGAGCCCCATCTATGGATCCAGCTGTACAGAGAGGGACGAGCCTCATCTATGGATCCAGCTGTACAGAGAGGGAAGAGCCTCATCTATGGATCCAGCTATACAGAGAGGGACGAGCCTCATCTACGGATCCAGCTGTACAGAGAGTAACGAGCCTCATCTATGGATCCAGCTGTACAGAGAGGGACGAGCCTCATCTATGGATCCAGCTGTACAGAGAGGGAATAGCCTCATCTATAGATCCAGCCGTACAGATAGGGATGAGCCTCATCTATGGATCCAGCTGTACAGAGAGTAACGAGCCTCATCTATGGATCCAGCTGTACAGAGAGGGACGAGCCTCATCTATGGATCCAGCTGTACAGAGAGGGACAAGCCTCATCTATGGATCCAGCTGTACAGAGAGGGACGAGCCTCATCTATGGATCCAGCTGTACAGAGAGGGACGAGCCTCATCTATGGATCCAGCTATACAGAGAGGGATGAGCCTCATCTACGGATCCAGCTGTACAGAGAGGGAATAGCCTCATCTATGGATCCAGCCGTACAGATAGGGATGAGCCTCATCTATAGATCCAGCTGTACAGAGAGTAACGAGCCTCATCTATGGATCCAGCTGTACAGAGAGTAACGAGCCTCATCTATGGATCCAGCTGTACAGAGAGGGATGAGCCTCATCTATAGATCCAACTGTACAGAGAGTAACGAGCCTCATCTATGGATCCAGCTGTACAGAGAGTAACGAGCCTCATCTATGGATCCAGCTGTACAGAGAGGGATGAGCCTCATCTATGGATCCAGCTGTACAGAGAGTAACGAGCCTCATCTATGGATCCAGCTGTACAGAGAGTAACGAGCCTCATCTATGGATCCAGCTGTACAGAGAGTAACGAGCCTCATCTATGGATCCAGCTGTACAGAGAGGGATGATCCTCATCTATGGATCCAGCTGTACAGAGAGGGACGAGTCTCATCTATGGATCCAGCTGTACAGAGAGGGACGAGTCTCATCTATAGATCCAGCTGTACAGAGAGGGACGAGCCTCATCTATAGATACAGCTATACAGAGGGGGACGAGCCTCATCTATAGATCTGACTCGCCCCCTGGGCCAGTGCTGTAGTGCTGCGCGCGCGCGGGGGATACCCGGAGCCGGATCCGATGGGGGTAGTAGTCTTCGTGTGGCAGTGACCCGGTCCGCGCCCAGGGTGGTCAAACTAAGTGGCAGTTATTGGTATGATGGTATTAGTGTCCGACTACGCCACCCGTTGAATGCGGTTATGAAACCGCCGCTGCAGGGCAGACCGCTGAGGCCGGTGGTATAGGTGTGCAGCAATGTTGATATAACCCCCAACGGGAGAGGTATGGCCTCAGGGCAGCGGATGTGGGTGATGTTGGGAGTGATGGTGTGGATGTCCCAGCACTAACGGTGCGACAAGGAAGCACGGAGACGCGAGGGTACAGTTCAGGGCCTTTACTGATGGTACAAGGCAAATTCCCCCGGGAGTACTGGCTAGTAGTTGGGGCCTGGTTAGTCTGCGAGTAAGCCGGAGTTCCCCTGGCCAGGTGGAGTTGTAGGCCTTCCCGTTAGTCTGTACCCTTCCTGGCTACCCTGCTTTCAGCGGTTACAAGTAGCCCACGTCCCTGGGTATACCGTGTGGTGCTCACCCGTATGGCTGGTGACCTGGGGCCTCCTGTTAGCCTCCGCTCCGGGATGGCGGTGCTGGTCCCTTCGCTGTGACTGAGCCTCCGGGCTTTTATGGCCAGAGGACCTGGAATCCCCTGCCGGATGGATTCTGCTGCTGGGTATATCTTAGTCCCCACAGCCTCGGACTCCTGTGTCCGGTTTTAGTACCTTCTCCCAGGGCGAGCTCTGCACGGCTCCAGCCCCTGGCGCTTCTCCTTGGCTCCTACAGAGCTCCTGATGTCTATCTGTCCCTGTTTCTGCGTGTCCAGACCAGACTCCGTCTCTGTCTGGAACTCCTCTCTCTAACCCTGCCTCAGCCCCAGTTTATGTAGGGGAAGTTCTTCCCCTCCCAGGACTGGGCAGGAGGTGTGGCATGCTTAGGATTCCTGCCCAGGAGACCTCCCACCTGCTCACAGACGTAATACTGCTATTACTGTGGAAACCAGACCCCTGGGGTTCCACATTCCCCCCTAGTGAAATTTAGTACTCCCGGACTAAACATATATATATTTTTTTTTAAAACATAACAGGGTATAAACAATAACAATTAAATACATGAGATGGTCACGGCGTGTCCGTAACCGGGAAGCAATAAGGGTGTCCATTTCACCAAAGAACAGGGAGCCGTAACCAGGTAGGGGTCTGTCCTGCCCCGAGTCTTCAACAGTCTTTAGCCCATTCCTGGGTTACGCTCCAAACATATTTACAACAGAGTTCCGGTTACTCACTGTCCATAACCTGTCAGTCCATATAAAGAAATCTGTAACTGAAAAACATAATTAGCAACGGCTACAACAAAACAGGTAAACATAAAATAGTTAAAGCAACTAGCCAACTTAGATTCTCCAACGTACGGGCATCTGGCCTCTGGTAACCCTAGTGGACCTACGGAGCTCACTAACTGGTCCTGCACTACAGGGTGTAGGAGGTGTTATGGGCAGGCTGGGCAGCTTTCTGCGCACTCTTTGGCTCACTAGGGGCACGGCAGGCTCACTACTAGCAGAGGGTTGATCCTCCTGTACTGCTGGTGTGGACTCTTCTGCCTCTTGGGCCGGCTGCTCTTCCAGCTCTACTGGTTCCTCTGTAGGCACTTGCGGGGCTGGCTGGAGAAAGGTGAGGACGGGTACCACGACAGCACCGTTTACTTGTGTCTAAGACCGGGGGAAGTCTCCGAGTACAGTCCTGATCATTTCTTCCCTTTCCTCTGCGGGTCGAGGGTTTTCTTGATCTTCCTCTTCGGGGCTTTGCAGCTGCTCGGGACACTTCTTCAGGTGGTCTCTGGAGACAACGGCTTTGGTTTCTCCTCCATCCTTACTGATCATGCAAATCTTTGGGCTCTCATGGCTTGATGGCAGTACGGTGTACGGGTCCTTCTCCCACTGGTCGTCCAACTTGTGGAGCCGTCTTTTCCTCTTCAAGACCTGCTCTCCAGGTACCAGGGGAACAGCGGGAGCATACTGATTATAAGCCTTCTCTTGCCTTTCTCTAGCTTGAGACAGACTTCGCTCCACGCTCTCCTGCACTTTCCGATGCTGCTGCTGCCGTCCTGTATCTCATTCTGCCTCTGGCGAGGTGTCCTCGGGCGTCAGGACTCCCATATCCAGGTCGATAGGCAGCTTACCAGGCCTCGCTCTCATTAGGTAAGCCGGGGTACAGTTGGTAGAACCTACAGGGATGTGGTTGTATAGGTCCACCAGATCAGGCAGCTTCTCAGGCCACAGACTGCGTTCTTCCAGGGGCAATGTTTTCAGGAGATCTATCACCACCTGGTTCATCTTCTCGCAGAGTCCATTAGTTTGTGGGTGATAGGGCGTTGTTCTTATCTTCGTGCAGCCATACAGGTTGCAGAACTCCTGGAAGACTTCGGCTTCGAAGGCTGGCCCTTGGTCTGTCAGCACTTGGTCCGGGTACCCGTGTGGACGGCAGAAGTGCTGCTGGAAGGCTCTAGCTGCTGTTTGAGCCGTTAAGTCCTTGACCGGGACCACCACCAGGAACCGGGAGTAATGATCTACGATTGTGAGGGCGTAGACATACCCAGATCTGCTTGGAGCCAGTTTTACATGGTCCAGGGCTACCAGTTCCAGTGGCTGTCGGGTGATGATGGGCTGCAAGGGAGTCTTCTGGCTGGCACGGTCCTTCCTTCTTAGGTGGCACGGTCCACAGTCTCTGCACCACCTCTCGATGGCTCCTCTCATGCCTACCCAGTAGAACCGCTCACGCAATAAGAACTCCAGCTTCTTCCACCCGAAATGTCCTGCTCCATTGTGGTACGCCTCCAGAATCATAGCCGCGTCTCGTCTGGGGACCACTACCTGCCAGGTCAACTCATGTGTTCGAGAGTTAACCATTCTCCGGCACAACTTCTCTCTGTAGAGGAACAGCCTACTTTTCTCCTTCCACAGTTGCTTAGTCTCCTCTGGGGCGTCTGGGTCCAGACTGGCATCGGCTTGGGTCAGCATTTCCTTCACCAGACGGACTGCAGGATCACTGTCTTGCGTCTCCGCCCAGTTGTAGTGGGGCAAGGGATTGAACGTCGCGGAGCGCCTGTCCTTCACACGGTGGGAATACAGGGTAATCCCATGACGGTGGAACGCAGGGAGCTCAACTTCTTCCAGATCTTCTGGATCTTCCCCTACGTCCGGTAAGTTCGGCATTCTAGACAGGGCATCCGCGTTGGCATTTGAGCGCCCTGCCCGGTATTTGATGGTAAATTCAAAGTTGGACAGGCGAGCCATCCATCTCTGTTCCAGAGCACCGAGCCTTGCAGTGTCCAGGTGTGTCAACGGGTTGTTATCCGTGTACACGATGAATTTGGAGGAGGCAAGGTAATGCTTGAAACGTTCGGTCACTGCCCACACTACTGCCAGGAACTCCAGCTTGAATGAGCTATAATTCTCAGGGTTCCTCTCGGTGGGTCGTAGCTTTCGGCTGGCGTAAGCGATTACCCGTTCTTTTCCTTGCTGGATCTGGGACAGCACGGCTCCTAGTCCGATGTTACTTGCGTCCGTGTGGAGGATAAAGGGCTGGCTGTAGTCTGGATATGCCAGGATTTCTTCCCCCGTGAGGGCCATCTTCAGCTGGCTAAAGGACTCCTCTTCCAGCTTTTCCCACCTGAAGGGCGGCTTCTGGTTTTTGGCTTTTCGAGATTGACCTATCAGGAGGTCCTGCATAGGGGCTGCCATTTTGGTGAAACCGGGAATGAATCTTCGGTAGTAGCCTACCAACCCGAGGAACTGCCGCACTTCTTTTATGCTGGAGGGTCTTGGCCAGTCCTTAATCACGGTGATCTTATCAGGGTCAGGAGCCACTCCGTCAGCACTCACCACGTGTCCCAGGTATTGCACCTTTGGTTTCAGGAGGTGACACTTGGAGGGTTTCACCTTTAGGCCGTAGTTTGCCAGAGCTTCGAACACTTCTGCCAGGTGTTTCAGGTGGTCCTCGTAGGTCTTGGAATAGACGATGACATCGTCCAGGTATAACAGGACCGTCTCGAAGTTCCGGTGTCCCAGACAGCATTCCATCAACCGTTGGAAGGTTCCAGAGCCCGAACGGCATGCAGTTAAATTCGCTGAGACCCATCGGGGTGGTGAATGCGGTCTTCTCCCGGTCTGCCTCTGCTACAGGAACCTGCCAGTACCCGCTAGTGAGATCCAAAGTAGAGAAGAAGTTAGCAGATTTTAATGCAACTAAGGACTCTTCTATCCTTGGTAACGGGTACGCATCTTTGTGTGTGATACGGTTGACCTTCCTGTAGTCTACACACATTCTCATAGTGTTGTCCTTCTTTTTCACTAAGACTAGTGGAGCTGCCCAGGGGCTACAGCTGTCCCTGATTACCCCAGCCTCCTTCATGTCTCTAAGCATCCTCTTGGCGTGTTGGTAGTGTGCAGGGGGTACGGGTCGGTATCTCTCCTTTATGGGAGGATGGTCTCCCGTGGGGATGTGGTGTTCTACCCCCTTTACTCGCCCGAAGTCTAGCGGGTGTTTACTAAACACTCTCTCGTACTCTCGAACCACCCGATAGACTCCTTGTTTCTGGTGTGAGGGAGTGGAGTCAGTACCCAGATGTAGTTGCTGACACCAGTCCTCCACTGGTTTCTTAGAGCCGTTACCTTCCTCTGGTTGAGATGGAGGTAAGGGTTCCACGGCCTGTACAGAATTCTGGTTTATGGTGAACAATTTGGCTAGCGTGGCATACCGGGGCAGGTGTACTTCTCTCTCCCCGATATTTATGATGCGAATGGGCACCCTCCCATGGCGTACATCGACCACCCCCCGTGCTGTCAAAATGGTGGGCCTACTGTCTGAGTAGACGGGTTCTACCATTGCTTGGTAGTCTCTACCTCTTAGACCAATAGCTGCCCGGCACCAAATCATCATCTCACTTTTTGGGGGCATGGCAATAGGGAAAGGGTCACACATTCTCACGCTACCTATCTCACCACCAGATAGTTCCACCTGTTGCCGCTTCATCAGTGCCCGGATCTCTTTTTGGAGCACACGCTGCTGGCCGGAACTGGCGTTCTTGGCAACCTGCTGTAAAATGAGAATCACCTCTGCAAGACAATTTTCAATTACATTGGTTCCCAGGGTGATTCTAGGGTGACTCTCATGACGGTCTATGTCCACTATAATCAGTCCTTGTGCCGCCAGTTCGACTTTACCGATTTTAATGGTCACCTCCTTGAATCCCACCTGCGGCACGGGCTGACCATTGCTGGCGATGATACTCAGGTCGTCGTCTGGGTAGCGGGTTATGTCCGAATCATTCCAGTACTGCTTGAAGAGCACGTACGGGATGGTGGTGACCTGTGACCCAGTGTCTAGTAGGGCACTCATAGGAATGCCATCCAGTACCACAGGCAAGATTGAACGTCCCCCTACGTATTTATCACGCCAGTTTGATGGGCCTGATGGTCTTATGCCTGGGGGTTGGCCCTCTACCCCAGGTTGTGCCCGTTTAAATGACAGTACCTTGCCACATGTCCGGGTTGATTGCAGCGGCGGCAAATAGGTCGTCCGTCCTCGTTGTATCGATCGCTGGGTCTTCCTCTGGCCGGTGGGGTCCTCCTTGGTCGGCGCCACGGGATGTCCTCCGGTCCGGATGCCAGCTCGATCTTCCCTGCAGTAGAAACCTGTAAAGACTGCACAGTTCGGGTTAGCGCGGCAACGCTTTTAGTTAGCTCTTGGACCTGATGGTGCAGGTCTGTAGCCGGGTCAGCTCCCACAGGCCCTGCCGACAAGGGCGCCGTCTCCTGGTGATAAGTGATAGCAGGGCGCCTGTGGGTCACAGCGCCACCTGGTGCCGGTTCTCGGAGCACCCGGATGGCTCTGTCCTTGAACTGTGCAAAGTCCAGGTCAGGGTCCTGTAAGGCCATTGCCCGCAACTGGGTTCGGTGGGCATTGCACAGTAGACCCTCAATGAATTGTTCAGTCAACAGCTTATCTTCATTTCCCACGCTGTCAGGGTCTGCCTGCTTAATGGCTCTCAGGGCCTCTTGTAGGTTTAGAGCATAGTCTCTTATACTCTCATGTGCCCGTTGTTTGCACCCATAAAATCTTAGTTTTATTTCGGCTGAGGTGCGGGTGTCAAATGTGTCTTTCAGCCGGGTTAGTATGTCTCTGACAGTCCTCTTCCTCCCAGGTGGCCAGGACTTTACCTCCCTTTGGGCTGCCCCGATTAATTGGGCCACCAGGATGCTCACTTTTTGCACCTCCGTGAGGGGATACACCTGGAAGAGGCTATCCAGCCTTTCTCTGAAGTCATTTAGGGTATGTGACTCCCCTGAGTACTGGGGTAGCCAGGCTGCCCCCGGGATATAGGGCATGGTGAAAGGCATGACCGCAGCAGCGGTGGCGCTGGCGGCGGCTGTGGCGGTGAAGCTCTCCTCCGTAACCGACATCCTCCTCCCCCCTAGTGGACCGTGGCCTACCTTGCGATGATCCTCTTCCGTAGGCCGCGGCTCCGCAGTGGATCGTCAGGGTTGAGGACCTTCCGTCGCGCTCCTGTGACGTCGGCGTCTGCTGGGCTCCTTCCAGGACCTTACGCAACGTCCGGACGTGAGGCGGGGCTTTAGTTCTCTCGGGCTTTCGGAGTCCACGCCCCTCTTCTTCCCGCGCGGCGCCCTCAGGATGGCGTCCAATGGCGGGAAAACTCCACGGATGGCGGGAAGAAGGCAGAAGATGGCGTCGGATGGCGGGAATCGGCTCCAGATGGCGGGAAACGACTCCGGACGGCGGGAAACTTCACCACAGGTAAGTATAAAAGTCTCTTTTTTTTTCCAGGCACGCAGTACCCGGTGGTTGCGGGCACGTAATCCTGCCGACTACGCCAAAGTTGACTCGCCCCCTGGGCCAGTGCTGTAGTGCGGCGCGCGCGCGCGCGGGGGATACCCGGAGCCGGATCCGATGGGGGTAGTAGTCTTCGTGTGGCGGTGACCCGGTCCGCGCCCAGGGTGGTCAAACTAAGTGGCAGTTATTGGTATGATGGTATTAGTGTCCGACTACGCCACCCGTTGAATGCGGTTATGAAACCGCCGCTGCAGGGCAGACCGCTGAGGCCGGTGGTATAGGTGTGCAGCAATGTTGATATAACCCCCAACGGGAGAGGTATGGCCTCAGGGCAGCGGATGTGGGTGATGTTGGGAGTGATGGTGTGGATGTCCCAGCACTAACGGTGCGACAAGGAAGCACGGAGACGCGAGGGTACAGTTCAGGGCCTTTACTGATGGTACAAGGCAAATTCCCCCGGGAGTACTGGCTAGTAGTTGGGGCCTGGTTAGTCTGCGAGTAAGCCGGAGTTCCCCTGGCCAGGTGGAGTTGTAGGCCTTCCCGTTAGTCTGTACCCTTCCTGGCTACCCTGCTTTCAGCGGTTACAAGTAGCCCACGTCCCTGGGTATACCGTGTGGTGCTCACCCGTATGGCTGGTGACCTGGGGCCTCCTGTTAGCCTCCGCTCCGGGATGGCGGTGCTGGTCCCTTCGCTGTGACTGAGCCTCCGGGCTTTTATGGCCAGAGGACCTGGAATCCCCTGCCGGATGGATTCTGCTGCTGGGTATATCTTAGTCCCCACAGCCTCGGACTCCTGTGTCCGGTTTTAGTACCTTCTCCCAGGGCGAGCTCTGCACGGCTCCAGCCCCTGGCGCTTCTCCTTGGCTCCTACAGAGCTCCTGATGTCTATCTGTCCCTGTTTCTGCGTGTCCAGACCAGACTCCGTCTCTGTCTGGAACTCCTCTCTCTAACCCTGCCTCAGCCCCAGTTTATGTAGGGGAAGTTCTTCCCCTCCCAGGACTGAGCAGGAGGTGTGGCATGCTTAGGATTCCTGCCCAGGAGACCTCCCACCTGCTCACAGACGTAATACTGCTATTACTGTGGAAACCAGACCCCTGGGGTGCCACAGATCCAGCTGTAGAGAGAGGGACGAGCCTCATCTATAGATCCAGCTGTACAGAGAGGGACGAGCCTCATCTATAGATCCAGCTGTACAGAGAGGGCCGAGTCTCATCTATAGATCCAGCTATACAGAGGGGGACGAGCCTCATCTATAGATCCAGCTGTACAGAGAGGGACGAGCCTCATCTATAGATCCAGCTGTACAGAGAGGGACGAGCCTCATCTATGGATCCAGCTGTACAGAGAGGGACGAGCCTCATCTATAGATCCAGCTGTACAGAGAGGGACGAGTCTCATCTATAGATCCAGCTGTACAGAGAGGGACGAGTCTCATCTATAGATCCAGCTGTACAGAGAGGGACGAGCCTCATCTATGGATCGAGCTGTACAGAGAGGGACGAGTCTCATCTATGGATCCAGCTGTACAGAGAGAGACGAGCCTCATCTATGGATCCAGCTGTACAGAGAGGGATGAGCCTCATCTATAGATCCAGCTGTACAGAGAGGGACGAGTCTCATCTATAGATCCAGCTGTACAGAGAGGGACGAGCCTCATCTATAGATCCAGCTGTACAGAGAGGGATGAGCCTCATCTATAGATTCAGCTGTACAGAGAGGGACGAGCCTCATCTATGGATCCAGCTGTACAGAGACGGACGAGCCTCATCTATAGATCCAGCTGTACAGAGAGGGACGAGCCTCATCTATGGATCCAGCTGTACAGAGAGGGACGAGCGTCATCTATGGATCCAGCTGTACAGATGGATGAGCCTCATCTATAGATCCAGCTGTACAGAGAGGGACGAGCCTTATCTATGGATCCAGCTGTACAGAGAGGGACGAGTCTCAACTATAGATCCAGCTGTACAGAGAGGGACGAGCCTCATCTTTGGATCCAGCTGTTCAGAGAGGGATGAGCCTCATCTATGGATCCAGCTGTACAGAGAGGGACGAGCCTCATCTATAGATCCAGCTGTACAGAGAGGGACGAGTCTCATCTATAGATCCAGCTGTACAGAGAGGGACGAGCCTCATCTATGGATCGAGCTGTACAGAGAGGGACGAGTCTCATCTATGGATCCAGCTGTACAGAGAGGGACGAGCCTCATCTATAGATCCAGCTGTACAGAGAGGGACGAGCCTCATCTATGGATCGAGCTGTACAGAGAGGGATGAGTCTCATCTATGGATCCAGCTGTACAAAGAGGGACGAACCTCATCTATAGATCCAGCTGTACAGAGAGGGACGAGTCTCATCTATGGATCGAGCTGTACAGAGAGGGATGAGTCTCATCTATGGATCCAGCTGTACAGAGAGGGACGAGCCTCATCTATAGATCCAGCTGTACAGAGAGGGACGAGCCTCATCTATGGATCGAGCTGTACAGAGAGGGATGAGTCTCATCTATGGATCCAGCTGTACAGAGAGGGACGAGCCTCATCTATAGATCCAGCTGTACAGAGAGGGACGAGTCTCATCTATGGATCCAGCTGTACAGAGAGGGACGAGTCTCATCTATGGATCCAGCTGTACAGAGAGGGACGAGTCTCATCTATGGATCCAGCTGTACAGAGAGGAACGAGTCTCATCTATGGATCCAGCTGTACAGAGAGGGACGAGCCTCATCTATAGTTCCAGCTGTACAGAGAGGGACGACCTTCATCTATGGATTCAGCTGTACAGAGAGGGAAGAGCCTCATCTATAGATCCAGCTGTACAGGGAGGGACGAGCCTCATCTATGGATTCAGCTGTACAGAGGGGGACGAGCCTCATCTATAGATCCAGCTGTACAGAGAGGGACGAGCCTCATCTATGGATTCAGCTGTACAGAGAGGGAAGAGCCTCATCTATAGATCCAGCTTTACAGAGAGGGACGAGCCTCATCTATGGATCCAGCTGTACAGAGAGGGACGAGCCTCATCTATAGATCCAGCTGTACAGAGAGGGACGAGCCTCATCTATAGATCCAGCTGTACAGAGAGGGACGAGCCTCATCTATAGATCCAGCTGTACAGAGAGGGACGAGCCTCATCTATGGATCCAGCTGTACAGAGAGGGATGAGCCTCATCTATAGATCCAGCTGTACAGAGAGGGACGAGTCTCATCTATGGATCCAGCTGTACAGAGAGGGACGAGCCTCATCTATGGATTCAGCTGTACAGAGAGGGAAGAGCCTCATCTATAGATCCAGCTGTACAGAGAGGGACGAGCCTCATCTATGGATCCAGCTGTACAGAGAGGGACGAGCCTCATCTATAGATCCAGCTGTACAGAGAGGGACGAGCCTCATCTATAGATCCAGCTGTACAGAGAGGGACGAGCCTCATCTATAGATCCAGCTGTACAGAGAGGGACGAGCCTCATCTATGGATCCAGCTGTACAGAGAGGGATGAGCCTCATCTATAGATCCAGCTGTACAGAGAGGGACGAGTCTCATCTATGGATCCAGCTGTACAGAGAGGGACGAGCCTCATCTATAGATCCAGCTGTACAGAGAGGGACGAGCCTCATCTATGGATCCAGCTGTACAGAGAGGGACAAGTCTCATCTATAGATCCAGCTGTACAGAGAGGGAAGAGCCTCATCTATGGATTCAGCTGTACAGAGAGGGACGAGCCTCATCTATAGATCCAGCTGTACAGAGAGGGACGAGCCTCCTCTATGGATCCAGCTGTATAGAGAGGGACGAGCCTCATCTATAGATCCAGCTGTACAGAGAGGGACGAGTCTCATCTATGGATCCAGCTGTACAGAGAGGGACGAGCCTCCTCTATGGATCCAGCTGTACAGAGAGGGATGAGCCTCATCTATGGCTCCAGCTGTACAGAGCGGGACGAGCCTCATCTATAGATCCAGCTGTATAGAGAGGGACGAGCCTCATCTATAGATCCAGCTGTACAGAGAGGGACGAGCCTCATCTATAGATCCAGCTGTATAGAGAGGGACGAGTCTCATCTATAGATCCAGCTGTACAGAGAGGGACGAGCCTCATCTATGGATCCAGCTGTACAGAGAGGGACGAGCCTCAACTATGGATCCAGCTGTACAGAGAGGGACGAGCCTCATCTATAGATCCAGCTGTATAGAGAGGGACGAGTCTCATCTATAGATCCAGCTGTACAGAGAGGGATGAGCCTCATCTATAGATCCAGCTGTACAGAGAGGGACGAGCCTCATCTATAGATCCAGCTGTACAAAGAGAGACGAGCCTCATCTATAGATCCAGCTGTACAGAGAGGGACGAGACTCATCTATAGATCCAGCTGTGCAGAGAGGGATGAGCCTCATCTATGGATCCAGCTGTACAGAGAGGGACGAGCCTCATCTATAGATCCAGCTGTAAAGAGAGGGACGAGCCTCATCTATGGATCCAGCTGTAAAGAGAGGGACGAGCCTCATCTATAGATCCAGCTGTAAAGAGAGGGACGAGTCTCATCTATAGATCCAGCTGTACAGAGAGGGACGAGCCTCATCTATGGATCCAGCTGTACAGAGAGGGACGAGCCTCATCTATGGATCCAGCTGTACAGAGAGGGACGAGTCTCATCTATTGATCCAGCTGTACAGAGAGGGACGAGCCTCATCTATGGATCCAGCTGTACAGAGAGGGACGAGCCTCATCTATAGATCCAGCTGTACAGAGAGGGATGAGCCTCATCTATAGATCCAGCTGTAAAGAGAGGGACGAGCCTCATCTATGGATCCAGCTGTACAGAGAGGGACGAGCCTCATCTATGGATCCAGCTGTATAGGGGGGGATGAGCCTCATCTATGGATCCAGCTGTACAGAGAGGGATGAGCCTCATCTATAGATCCAGCTGTACAGAGAGGGACGAGCCTCATCTATAGATCCAGCTGTACAGAGGGGGACGAGCCTCATCTATGGATCCAGCTGTACAGAGAGGGACGAGCCTCATCTATGGATCCAGCTGTACAGAGAGGGACGAGCCTCATCTATAGATCCAGCTGTACAGAGGGGGACGAGCCTCATCTATGGATCCAGCTGTACAGAGAGGGACGAGCCTCATCTATAGATCCAGCTGTACAGAGAGGGACGAGCCTCATCTATGGATCCAGCTGTATAGGGGGGGACGAGCCTCATCTATGGATCCAGCTGTATAGGGGGGGACGGCAGCGTTACAATGAGCATTGCAGAAACCGTTGTGTGACACTGATACATTAGATGTAAATACAGCAGCATATGGAGATCACACGGCTGGGGGGCCGGGGGGTCGGGGAAGTCGACATCCTTAGAGTCAGATTTCTTTATAAACCTATAGACTTTCTGCTGAACTTATGAAATTGAATATACAGGGATGAGACGTGCAGTATATATTATACCTATAGATGAGACGTGCAGTATATATTATACCTATAGATGAGACGTGCAGTATATATTATACCTATAGATGAGACGTACGGTATATATTATACCTATAGATGAGACGTACGGTATATATTATACCTATAGATGAGAGTACAGTATATATTATACCTATAGATGAGACGTACAGTATATATTATACCTATAGATGAGAGTACAGTATATATTATACCTATAGATGAGAGTACAGTATATATTATACCTATAGATGAGACGTACAGTATATATTATACCTATAGATGAGAGTACAGTATATATTATACCTATAGATGAGACGTACAGTATATATTATACCTATAGATGAGACGTACGGTATATATTATACCTATAGATGAGACGTGCAGTATATATTATACCTATAGATGAGGCGTGCGGTATATATTATACCTATAGATGAGACGTGCAGTATATATTATACCTATAGATGAGACGTGCAGTATATATTATACCTATAGATGAGGCGTGCGGCATATATTATACCTATAGATGAGACGTGCAGTATATATTATACCTATAGATGAGACGTACAGTATATATTATACCTATAGATGAGAGGTACAGTATATATTATACCTATAGATGAGAGGTACAGTATATATTATACCTATAGATGAGACGTACAGTATATATTATACCTATAGATGAGAGGTACAGTATATATTATACCTATAGATGAAAGTACAGTATATATTATACCTATAGATGAGACGTGCAGTATATATTATACCTATAGATGAGACGTGCAGTATATATTATACCTATAGATGAGACGTACAGTATATATTATACCTATAGATGAGACGTGCAGTATATATTATACCTATAGATGAGAGTACAGTATATATTATACCTATAGGTGAGACGTACGGTATATATTATACCTATAGATGAGACGTACGGTATATATTATACCTATAGATGAGAGTACAGTATATATTATACCTATAGATGAGACGTACAGTATATATTATACCTATAGATGAGAGTACAGTATATATTATACCTATAGATGAGACGTACAGTATATATTATACCTCTAGATGAGAGTACAGTATATATTATACCTATAGATGAGAGTACAGTATATATTATACCTATAGATGAGACGTACGGTATATATTATACCTATAGATGAGACGTACGGTATATATTATACCTATAGATGAGACGTACGGTATATATTATACCTATAGATGAGAGTACAGTATATATTATACCTATAGATGAGACGTACAGTATATATTATACCTATAGATGAGAGTACAGTATATATTATACCTATAGATGAGAGTACAGTATATATTATACCTATAGATGAGAGGTACAGTATATATTATACCTATAGATGAGACGTGCGGTATATATTATACCTATAGATGAGACGTACAGTATATATTATACCTATAGATGAGAGGTACAGTATATATTATACGTATAGATGAAAGTACAGTATATATTATACCTATAGATGAGACGTGCAGTATATATTATACCTATAGATGAGACGTACAGTATATATTATACCTATAGATGAGACGTACAGTATATATTATACCTATAGATGAGGCGTGCGGTATATATTATACCTATAGATGAGACGTGCAGTATATATTATACCTATAGATGAGACGTGCAGTATATATTATACCTATAGATGAGGCGTGCGGCATATATTATACCTATAGATGAGACGTGCAGTATATATTATACCTATAGATGAGACGTACAGTATATATTATACCTATAGATGAGAGGTACAGTATATATTATACCTATAGATGAGAGGTACAGTATATATTATACCTATAGATGAGACGTACAGTATATATTATACCTATAGATGAGAGGTACAGTATATATTATACCTATAGATGAAAGTACAGTATATATTATACCTATAGATGAGACGTGCAGTATATATTATACCTATAGATGAGACGTGCAGTATATATTATACCTATAGATGAGACGTACAGTATATATTATACCTATAGATGAGACGTGCAGTATATATTATACCTATAGATGAGAGTACAGTATATATTATACCTATAGGTGAGACGTACGGTATATATTATACCTATAGATGAGACGTACGGTATATATTATACCTATAGATGAGAGTACAGTATATATTATACCTATAGATGAGACGTACAGTATATATTATACCTATAGATGAGAGTACAGTATATATTATACCTATAGATGAGACGTACAGTATATATTATACCTCTAGATGAGAGTACAGTATATATTATACCTATAGATGAGAGTACAGTATATATTATACCTATAGATGAGACGTACGGTATATATTATACCTATAGATGAGACGTACGGTATATATTATACCTATAGATGAGACGTACGGTATATATTATACCTATAGATGAGAGTACAGTATATATTATACCTATAGATGAGACGTACAGTATATATTATACCTATAGATGAGAGTACAGTATATATTATACCTATAGATGAGAGTACAGTATATATTATACCTATAGATGAGAGGTACAGTATATATTATACCTATAGATGAGACGTGCGGTATATATTATACCTATAGATGAGACGTACAGTATATATTATACCTATAGATGAGAGGTACAGTATATATTATACGTATAGATGAAAGTACAGTATATATTATACCTATAGATGAGACGTGCAGTATATATTATACCTATAGATGAGACGTACAGTATATATTATACCTATAGATGAGACGTACAGTATATATTATACCTATAGATGAGACGTGCAGTATATATTATACCTATAGATGAGAGTACAGTATATATTATACCTATAGATGAGACGTACGGTATATATTATACCTATAGATGAGACGTACGGTATATATTATACCTATAGATGAGAGTACAGTATATATTATACCTATAGATGAGACGTACAGTATATATTATACCTATAGATGAGAGTACAGTATATATTATACCTATAGATGAGACGTACAGTATATATTATACCTATAGATGAGACGTACGGTATATATTATACCTATAGATGAGAGTACAGTATATATTATACCTATAGATGAGACGTACAGTATATATTATACCTATAGATGAGACGTACGGTATATATTATACCTATAGATGAGACGTGCAGTATATATTATACCTATAGATGAGGCGTGCGGTATATATTATACCTATAGATGAGACGTGCAGTATATATTATACCTATAGATGAGACGTGCAGTATATATTATACCTATAGATGAGGCGTGCGGTATATATTATACCTATAGATGAGACGTGCAGTATATATTATACCTATAGATGAGACGTACAGTATATATTATACCTATAGATGAGAGGTACAGTATATATTATACCTATAGATGAGATATGCAGTATATATTATACCTATAGATGAGACGTGCAGTATATATTATACCTATAGATGAGACGTACAGTATATATTATACCTATAGATGAGACGTGCAGTATATATTATACCTATAGATGAAACGTACGGTATATATTATACCTATAGATGAGACGTGCAGTATATATTATACCTATAGATGAGACGTACGGTATATATTATACCTATAGATGAGACGTACAGTATATATTATACCTATAGATGAGACGTACGGTATATATTATACCTATAGATGAGACGTGCAGTATATATTATACCTATAGATGAGAGTACAGTATATATTATACATATAGATGAGACGTACGGTATATATTATACCTATAGATGAGACGTGCAGAATATATTATACCTATAGATGACACGTACGGTATATATTATACCTATAGATGAGACGTGCAGTATATATTATACCTATAGATGAGACGTACAGTATATATTATACATATAGATGAGACGTACGGTATATATTATACCTATAGATGAGACGTGCAGTATATATTATACCTATAGATGAGAGTACAGTATATATTATACATATAGATGAGACGTACGGTATATATTATACCTATAGATGAGACGTACAGTATATATTATACATATAGATGAGACGTACAGTATATATTATACCTATAGATGAGACGTGCAGTATATATTATACCTATAGATGAGACGTGCAGTATATATTATACCTATAGATGAGACCTACAGTATATATTATACCTATAGATGAGACGTACAGTATATATTATACATATAGATGAGACGTACGGTATATATTATACCTATAGATGAGACGTGCAGTATATATTATACCTATAGATGAGACGTACAGTATATATTATACCTATAGATGAGACATACGGTATATATTATACCTATAGATGAGACGTGCAGTATATATTATACCTATAGATGAGACGTACAGTATATATTATAACTATAGATGAGACGTACAGTATATATTATACCTATAGATGAGACGTACAGTATATATTATAACTATAGATGAGACGTACAGTATATATTATACCTATAGATGAGACGTAGAGTATATATTATACCTATAGATGAGACGTGCAGTATATATTATACCTATATATGAGACGTACAGCATATATTATACCCATAGATGAGACGTACAGCATATATTATACCTATAGATGAGACGTGCAGTATATATTATACCTATAGATGAGACGCACAGTATATATTATACCTATAGATGAGACGTAGTGTATATATTATACCTATAGATGAGATGTACGATATATAGTATACCTATAGATGAGACGTACGGTATATATTATTCCTATAGATGAGACGTACAGTATATATTATACCTATAGATGAGACGTACGGTATATATTATACCTATAGATGAGACGTACAGTATATATTATACCTATAGATGAGACGTACGGAATATATTATACCTATAGATGAGACGTACAGTATATATTATACCTATAGATGAGACGTGCAGTATATATTATACCTATAGATGACACGTACGGTATATATTATACCTATAGATGAGACGTGCAGTATATATTATACCTATAGATGAGACGTACGGTATATATTATACCTATAGATGAGACGTACATTATATATTATACCTATAGATGAGACGTGCAGTATATATTATACCTATAGATGAGACGTACAGTATATATTATACCTATAGATGAGACGTGCAGTATATATTATGCCTATAGATGAGACATACAGTATATATTATACCTATAGATGAGACGTGCAGTATATATTATACGTATAGATGAGACGTACGGTATATATTATACCTATAGATGAGACGTACAGTATATATTATACCTATAGATGAGACGTACAGTATATATTATACCTATAGATGAGACGTGCAGTATATATTATACCTATAGATTGGACGTACGGTATATATTATACCTATAGATGAGACGTGCAGTATATATTATACCTATAGATGAGACGTACGGTATATATTATACCTATAGATGAGACGTGCAGTATATATTATACCAATAGATGAGACGTACGGTATATATTATACCTATAGATGAAACGTACAGTATATATTATACCTATAGATGAGATATGCAGTATATATTATACCTATAGATGAGACGTGCAGTATATATTATACCTATAGATGAGAGTACAGTATATATTATACCTATAGATGAGACGTGCAGTATATATTATGCCTATAGATGAGACGTGCAGTATATATTATACATATAGATGAGACGTGCAGTATATATTATACCTATAGATGAGACGTACAGTATATATTATACCTATAGATGAGAGTACAGTATATATTATACCTATAGATGAGACGTGCGGTATATATTATACCTATAGATGAGACGTGCAGTATATATTATACCTATAGATGAGACCTACAGTATATATTATACCTATAGATGAGACGTGCAGTATATATTATACTTATAGATGAGACCTACAGTATATATTATACCTATAGATGAGACGTACAGTATATATTATACCTATAGATGAGAGGTACGGTATATATTATACCTATAGATGAGACGTACGGTATATATTATACCTATAGATGAGACGTACGGAATATATTATACCTATAGATGAGACGTACAGTATATATTATACCTATAGATGAGACGTGCAGTATATATTATACCTATAGATGACACGTACGGTATATATTATACCTATAGATGAGACGTGCAGTATATATTATACCTATAGATGAGACGTACGGTATATATTATACCTATAGATGAGACGTACATTATATATTATACCTATAGATGAGACGTGCAGTATATATTATACCTATAGATGAGACGTACAGTATATATTATACCTATAGATGAGACGTGCAGTATATATTATGCCTATAGATGAGACATACAGTATATATTATACCTATAGATGAGACGTGCAGTATATATTATACGTATAGATGAGACGTACGGTATATATTATACCTATAGATGAGACGTACAGTATATATTATACCTATAGATGAGACGTACAGTATATATTATACCTATAGATGAGACGTACAGTATATATTATACCTATAGATGAGACGTGCAGTATATATTATACCTATAGATGAGACGTACGGTATATATTATACCTATAGATGAGACGTGCAGTATATATTATACCTATAGATGAGACGTACGGTATATATTATACCTATAGATGAGACGTGCAGTATATATTATACCAATAGATGAGACGTACGGTATATATTATACCTATAGATGAAACGTACAGTATATATTATACCTATAGATGAGATATGCAGTATATATTATACCTATAGATGAGACGTGCAGTATATATTATACCTATAGATGAGAGTACAGTATATATTATACCTATAGATGAGACGTGCAGTATATATTATGCCTATAGATGAGACGTGCGGTATATATTATACCTATAGATGAGACGTGCAGTATATATTATACCTATAGATGAGACCTACAGTATATATTATACCTATAGATGAGACGTGCAGTATATATTATACTTATAGATGAGACCTACAGTATATATTATACCTATAGATGAGACGTACAGTATATATTATACCTATAGATGAGAGGTACGGTATATATTATACCTATAGATGAGACGTACGGTATATATTATACCTATAGATGAGAGTACAGTATATATTATACCTATAGATGAGACGTACAGTATATATTATACCTATAGATGAGAGTACAGTATATATTATACCTATAGATGAGACATACGGTATATATTATATCTATAGATGAGACGTACGGTATATATTATACCTATAGATGAGAGTACAGTATATATTATACCTATAGATGAGAGGTATAATATATATTATACCTATAGATGAGACGTGCAGTATATATTATACCTATAGATGAGACATGCGGTATATATTATACCTATAGATGAGACGTACAGTATATATTATACCTATAGATGAGACGTACAGTATATATTATACCTATAGATGAGACGTGCAGTATATATTATACCTATAGATGAGAGTACAGTATATATTATACCTATAGATGAGACACACAGTATATATTATACCTATAGATGAGACGTACGGTATATATTATACCTATAGATGAGAGGTAATGTATATATTATACCTATAGATGAGACATACAGTGTATATTATACATATAGATGAGACGTAGAGTATATATTATACCTATAGATGAGACGTACAGTATATTTTATACCTATAGATGAGAGTACAGTATATTTTATACCTATAGATGAGAGTACAGTATATATTATACCTATAGATGAGAGGTACAGTATATATTATACCTATAGATGAGATGTGCAGTATATATTATACCTATAGATGAGACGTGCGGTATATATTATACCTATAGATGAGACGTGCGGTATATATTATACCTATAGATGAGACCTACAGTATATATTATACCTATAGATGAGACGTACAGTATATATTATACCTATAGATGAGACGTACGGTATATATTATACCTATAGATGAGACATGCTGTATATATTATAACTATAGGTGAGACGTACATTATATATAATACCTATAGATGACACGTACAGTATATATTATACCTATAGATGAGACGTGCAGTATATATTATACCTATAGATGAGACGTATGGTATGTATTATACCTATAGATGAGACGCACGGTATATATTATACCTATAGATGAGACGTGCAGTACATATTATACCTATAGATGAGAGTACAGTATATATTTTACCTATAGATGAGACGTGCAGTATATATTATACCTATAGATGAGACGTACAGTATATATTATACCTATAGATGAGTGGTACGGTATATATTATACCTATAGATGAGACGTACAGTATATATTAAACCTATAGATGAGAAGTGCAGTATATATTATACCTATAGATGAGATGTACGGTATATATTATACCTATAGATGAGACGTACAGTATATTTTATACCTATAGATGAGAGTACAGTATATATTATACCTATAGATGAGACGTGCAGTATATATTATACCTATAGATGAGACGTACGGTATATATTATACCTATAGATGAGACGTACAGTATATATTATACCTATAGATGAGACGTACAGCATATATTATACCTATAGAGACGTGCCGTATATTTTATACCTATAGATGAGAGTACAGTGTATATTATACCTATAGATGAGAGGTACAGTATATATTATACCTATAGATGAGACGTGCAGTATATATTATACCTATAGATGAAAGTACAGTATATATTATACCTATAGATGAGACGTACAGTATATATTATACCTATAGATGAGAAGTACGGTATATATTATACCTATAGATGAGACGTACAGTATATATTATACCTATAGATGAGAAGTACGGTATATATTATATCTATAGATGAGACGTACAGTATATATTATACCTATAGATGAGACGTGCAGTATATATTATACCTATAGATGAGACGTACAGTATATATTATACCTATAGATGAGACGTGCAGTATATATTATACCTATAGATGAGACGTGTAGTATATATTATACCTATAGATGAGACGTGTAGTATATATTATACCTATAGATGAGATGTGCAGTATATATTATACCTATAGATGAGAGGTAATGTATATATTATACCTATAGATGAGACGTACAGTATATATTATATCTATAGATGAGACGTGCAGTATATATTATACCTATAGATGAGAGTACAGTATATATTATACCTATAGATGAGAGGTACAGTATATTTTATACCTATAGATGAGAGTACAGTATATATTATACCTATAGATGAGACGTACAGTATATATTATACCTATAGATGAGAGTACAGCATATATTATACCTATAGATGTGACGTGCAGTATATATTATACCTATAGATGAGAGTACAGTATATATTATACCTATAGATGAGACGTACAGTATATATTATACCTATAGATGAGACGTACAGTATATATTATACCTATACATGAGACGTACGGTATATATTATACCTATAGATGAGAGGTACGGTATATATTATACCTATAGATGAGACGTACAGTATATATTATACCTATAGATGAGACGTACAGTATATATTATACCTATAGATGAGTCGTACGGTATATATTATACCTATAGATGAGACGTACGGTATATATTATACCTATAGATGAGACGTGCGGTATATATTATACCTATAGATGAGACGTGCAGTATATATTATACCTATAGATGAGACGTATGGTATGTATTATACCTATAGATGAGACGTACGGTATATATTATACCTATAGATGAGACGTGCAGTACATATTATACCTATAGATGAGAGTACAGTATATATTTTACCTATAGATGAGACGTGCAGTATATATTATACCTATAGATGAGACGTACAGTATATATTATACCTATAGATGAGAGGTACGGTATATATTATACCTATAGATGAGACGTACAGTATATATTAAACCTATAGATGAGAAGTGCAGTATATATTATACCTATAGATGAGATGTACGGTATATATTATACCTATAGATGAGACGTACAGTATATTTTATACCTATAGATGAGAGTACAGTATATATTATACCTATAGATGAGACGTGCAGTATATATTATACCTATAGATGAGACGTACGGTATATATTATACCTATAGATGAGACGTACAGTATATATTATACCTATAGATGAGACGTACAGCATATATTATACCTATAGAGACGTGCCGTATATTTTATACCTATAGATGAGAGTACAGTGTATATTATACCTATAGATGAGAGGTACAGTATATATTATACCTATAGATGAGACGTGCAGTATATATTATACCTATAGATGAAAGTACAGTATATATTATACCTATAGATGAGACGTACAGTATATATTATACCTATAGATGAGAAGTACGGTATATATTATATCTATAGATGAGACGTACAGTATATATTATACCTATAGATGAGACGTGCAGTATATATTATACCTATAGATGAGACGTACAGTATATATTATACCTATAGATGAGACGTGCAGTATATATTATACCTATAGATGAGACGTGTAGTATATATTATACCTATAGATGAGACGTGTAGTATATATTATACCTATAGATGAGACGTGCAGTATATATTATACCTATAGATGAGAGGTAATGTATATATTATACCTATAGATGAGACGTACAGTATATATTATATCTATAGATGAGACGTGCAGTATATATTATACCTATAGATGAGAGTACAGTATATATTATACCTATAGATGAGAGGTACAGTATATTTTATACCTATAGATGAGAGTACAGTATATATTATACCTATAGATGAGACGTACAGTATATATTATACCTATAGATGAGAGTACAGCATATATTATACCTATAGATGAGACGTGCAGTATATATTATACCTATAGATGAGAGTACAGTATATATTATACCTATAGATGAGACGTACAGTATATATTATACCTATAGATGAGAGTACAGTATATATTATACCTATAGATGAGACGTACAGTATATATTATACCTATAGATGAGACGTACGGTATATATTATACCTATAGATGAGAGGTACGGTATATATTATACCTATAGATGAGACGTACAGTATATATTATACCTATAGATGAGACGTACAGTATATATTATACCTATAGATGAGTCGTACGGTATATATTATACCTATAGATGAGACGTACGGTATATATTATACCTATAGATGAGACGTGCGGTATATATTATACCTATAGATGAGACGTGCAGTATATATTATACCTATAGATGAGAGTACAGTATATATTATACCTATAGATGAGACGTACAGTATATATTATACCTATAGATGAGAGTACAGTATATATTATACCTATAGATGAGACGTACAGTATATATTATACCTATAGATGAGACGTACGGTATATATTATACCTATAGATGAGAGGTACGGTATATATTATACCTATAGATGAGACGTACAGTATATATTATACCTATAGATGAGACGTACGGCATATATTATACCTATAGATGAGACGTACGGTATATATTATACCTATAGATGAGACGTGCAATATATATTATACATATAGATGAGACGTGCAGTATATATTATACCTATAGATGAGACGTGCAGTATATATTATACCTATAGATGAGACGTACGGTATATATTATACCTATAGATGAGACGTGCAGTATATATTATACCTATAGATGAGACGTGCAGTATATATTATACCTATAGATGAGACGTGCAGTATATATTATACCTATAGATGAGACGTGCCGTATATATTATACCTATAGATGAGATGTACAGTATATATTATACCTATAGATGAGACGTACAGTATATATTATACCTATAGATGAGAGTACAGTATATATTATACCTATAGATGAGAGGTACAGTATATTTTATACCTATAGATGAGAGTACAATATATATTATACCTATAGATGAGACGTGCAGTATATATTATACTTGTAGATGAGAGTACAGTATATATTATACCTATAGATGAGAGTACAGTATATATTATACCTATAGATGAGACGTACAGTATATATTATACCTATAGATGAGACGTGCAGTATATATTATACCTATAGATGAGACGTACAGTATATATTATACCTATAGATGAGACGTACAGTATATATTATACCTATAGATGAGACGTACAGCATATATTATACCTATAGAAGAGACGTACGGTATATATTATACCTATAGATGAGACGTACAGTATATATTATACCTATAGATGAGACGTACAGTATATTTTATGCCTATAGGTGAGACGTACATTATATATAATACCTATAGATGACACGTACAGTATATATTATACCTATAGATGAGACGTGCAGTATATATTATACCTATAGATGAGACGTATGGTATGTATTATACCTATAGATTAGACGTACGGTATATATTATACCTATAGATGAGACGTGCAGTACATATTATACCTATAGATGAGAGTACAGTATATATTTTACCTGTAGATGAGACGTGCAGTATATATTATACCTATAGATGAGACGCACAGTATATATTATACCTATAGATGAGAGGTACGGTATATATTATACCTATAGATGAGACGTACAGTATATATTAAACCTATAGATGAGAAGTGCAGTATATATTATACCTATAGATGAGATGTACGGTATATATTATACCTATAGATGAGACGTACAGTATATTTTATACCTATAGATGAGAGTACAGTATATATTATACCTATAGATGAGACGTGCAGTATATATTATACCTATAGATGAGACGTACGGTATATATTATACCTATAGATGAGACGTGCAGTATATATTATACCTATAGATGAGACGTACAGCATATATTATACCTATAGAGACGTACAGTATATATTATACCTATAGATGAGAGTACAGTGTATATTATACCTATAGATGAGAGGTACAGTATATATTATACCTATTGATGAGACGTGCAGTATATATTATACCTATAGATGAGAGTACAGTATATATTATACCTATAGATGAGACGTACAGTATATATTATACCTATAGATGAGAAGTACGGTATATATTATACCTATAGATGAGACGTACAGTATATATTATACCTATAGATGAGAAGTACGGTATATATTATATCTATAGATGAGACGTACAGTATATATTATACCTATAGATGAGAGGTACAATATATATTATACCTATAGATGAGACGTGCAGTATATATTATACCTATAGATGAGACATGCGGTATATATTATACCTATAGATGAGACGTACAGTATATATTATACCTATAGATGAGACGTGCAGTATATATTATACCTATAGATGAGAGTACAGTATATATTATACCTATAGATGAGACACACAGTATATATTATACCTATAGATGAGACGTACGGTATATATTATACCTATAGATGAGAGGTAATGTATATATTATACCTATAGATGAGACATACAGTGTATATTATACATATAGATGAGACGTAGAGTATATATTATACCTATAGATGAGACGTACAGTATATTTTATACCTATAGATGAGAGTACAGTATATTTTATACCTATAGATGAGAGTACAGTATATATTATACCTATAGATGAGAGGTACAGTATATATTATACCTATAGATGAGATGTGCAGTATATATTATACCTATAGATGAGACGTGCGGTATATATTATACCTATAGATGAGACGTGCGGTATATATTATACCTATAGATGAGACCTACAGTATATATTATACCTATAGATGAGACGTACAGTATATATTATACCTATAGATGAGACGTACGGTATATATTATACCTATAGATGAGACATGCTGTATATATTATAACTATAGGTGAGACGTACATTATATATAATACCTATAGATGACACGTACAGTATATATTATACCTATAGATGAGACGTGCAGTATATATTATACCTATAGATGAGACGTATGGTATGTATTATACCTATAGATGAGACGTACGGTATATATTATACCTATAGATGAGACGTGCAGTACATATTATACCTATAGATGAGAGTACAGTATATATTTTACCTATAGATGAGACGTGCAGTATATATTATACCTATAGATGAGACGTACAGTATATATTATACCTATAGATGAGAGGTACGGTATATATTATACCTATAGATGAGACGTACAGTATATATTAAACCTATAGATGAGAAGTGCAGTATATATTATACCTATAGATGAGATGTACGGTATATATTATACCTATAGATGAGACGTACAGTATATTTTATACCTATAGATGAGAGTACAGTATATATTATACCTATAGATGAGACGTGCAGTATATATTATACCTATAGATGAGACGTACGGTATATATTATACCTATAGATGAGACGTACAGTATATATTATACCTATAGATGAGACGTACAGCATATATTATACCTATAGAGACGTGCCGTATATTTTATACCTAGAGATGAGAGTACAGTGTATATTATACCTATAGATGAGAGGTACAGTATATATTATACCTATAGATGAGACGTGCAGTATATATTATACCTATAGATGAAAGTACAGTATATATTATACCTATAGATGAGACGTACAGTATATATTATACCTATAGATGAGAAGTACGGTATATATTATACCTATAGATGAGACGTACAGTATATATTATACCTATAGATGAGAAGTACGGTATATATTATATCTATAGATGAGACGTACAGTATATATTATACCTATAGATGAGACGTGCAGTATATATTATACCTATAGATGAGACGTACAGTATATATTATACCTATAGATGAGACGTGCAGTATATATTATACCTATAGATGAGACGTGTAGTATATATTATACCTATAGATGAGACGTGTAGTATATATTATACCTATAGATGAGACGTGCAGTATATATCATACCTATAGATGAGAGGTAATGTATATATTATACCTATAGATGAGACGTACAGTATATATTATATCTATAGATGAGACGTGCAGTATATATTATACCTATAGATGAGAGTACAGTATATATTATACCTATAGATGAGAGGTACAGTATATTTTATACCTATAGATGAGAGTACAGTATATATTATAACTATAGATGAGACGTACAGTATATATTATACCTATAGATGAGAGTACAGCATATATTATACCTATAGATGAGACGTGCAGTATATATTATACCTATAGATGAGAGTACAGTATATATTATACCTATAGATGAGACGTACAGTATATATTATACCTATAGATGAGAGTACAGTATATATTATACCTATAGATGAGACGTACAGTATATATTATACCTATAGATGAGACGTACAGTATATATTATACCTATAGATGAGACGTACGGTATATATTATACCTATAGATGAGAGGTACGGTATATATTATACCTATAGATGAGACGTACAGTATATATTATACCTATAGATGAGACGTACAGTATATATTATACCTATAGATGAGTCGTACGGTATATATTATACCTATACATGAGACGTACGGTATATATTATACCTATAGATGAGACGTGCGGTATATATTATACCTATAGATGAGACGTGCAGTATATATTATACCTATAGATGAGAGTACAGTATATATTATACCTATAGATGAGACGTACAGTATATATTATACCTATAGATGAGAGTACAGTATATATTATACCTATAGATGAGACGTACAGTATATATTATACCTATAGATGAGACGTACGGTATATATTATACCTATAGATGAGAGGTACGGTATATATTATACCTATAGATGAGACGTACAGTATATATTATACCTATAGATGAGACGTACGGCATATATTATACCTATAGATGAGACGTACGGTATATATTATACCTATAGATGAGACGTGCAATATATATTATACATATAGATGAGACGTGCAGTATATATTATACCTATAGATGAGACGTGCAGTATATATTATACCTATAGATGAGACGTACGGTATATATTATACCTATAGATGAGACGTGCAGTATATATTATACCTATAGATGAGACGTGCAGTATATATTATACCTATAGATGAGACGTGCAGTATATATTATACCTATAGATGAGACGTGCCGTATATATTATACCTATAGATGAGATGTACAGTATATATTATACCTATAGATGAGACGTACAGTATATATTATACCTATAGATGAGAGTACAGTATATATTATACCTATAGATGAGAGGTACAGTATATTTTATACCTATAGATGAGAGTACAATATATATTATACCTATAGATGAGACGTGCAGTATATATTATACTTGTAGATGAGAGTACAGTATATATTATACCTATAGATGAGAGTACAGTATATATTATACCTATAGATGAGACGTACAGTATATATTTTACCTATAGATGAGACGTTCAGTATATATTATACCTATGGATGAGACGTACAGTATATATTATACCTATAGATGAGAGTACAGTATATATTATACCTATAGATGAGACGTACAGTATATATTATACCTATAGATGAGACGTACAGCATATATTATACCTATAGAAGAGACGTACGGTATATATTATACCTATAGATGAGACGTACAGTATATATTATACCTATAGATGAGACGTACAGTATATTTTATACCTATAGGTGAGACGTACATTATATATAATACCTATAGATGACACGTACAGTATATATTATACCTATAGATGAGACGTGCAGTATATATTATACCTATAGATGAGACGTATGGTATGTATTATACCTATAGATTAGACGTACGGTATATATTATACCTATAGATGAGACGTGCAGTACATATTATACCTATAGATGAGAGTACAGTATATATTTTACCTGTAGATGAGACGTGCAGTATATATTATACCTATAGATGAGACGTACAGTATATATTATACCTATAGATGAGAGGTACGGTATATATTATACCTATAGATGAGACGTACAGTATATATTAAACCTATAGATGAGAAGTGCAGTATATATTATACCTATAGATGAGATGTACGGTATATATTATACCTATAGATGAGACGTACAGTATATTTTATACCTATAGATGAGAGTACAGTATATATTATACCTATAGATGAGACGTGCAGTATATATTATACCTATAGATGAGACGTACGGTATATATTATACCTATAGATGAGACGTGCAGTATATATTATACCTATAGATGAGACGTACAGCATATATTATACCTATAGAGACGTACAGTATATATTATACCTATAGATGAGAGTACAGTGTATATTATACCTATAGATGAGAGGTACAGTATATATTATACCTATTGATGAGACGTGCAGTATATATTATACCTATAGATGAGAGTACAGTATATATTATACCTATAGATGAGACGTACAGTATATATTATACCTATAGATGAGAAGTACGGTATATATTATACCTATAGATGAGACGTACAGTATATATTATACCTATAGATGAGAAGTACGGTATATATTATATCTATAGATGAGACGTACAGTATATATTATACCTATAGATGAGACGTGCAGTATATATTATACCTATAGATGAGACGTACAGTATATATTATACCTATAGATGAGACGTGCAGTATATATTATACCTATAGATGAGACGTGTAGTATATATTATACCTATAGATGAGACGTGTAGTATATATTATACCTATAGATGAGACGTGCAGTATATATTATACCTATAGATGAGAGGTAATGTATATATTATACCTATAGATGAGACGTACAGTATATATTATATCTATAGATGAGACGTGCAGTATATATTATACCTATAGATGAGAGTACAGTATATATTATACCTATAGATGAGAGGTACAGTATATTTTATACCTATAGATGAGAGTACAGTATATATTATACCTATATATGAGACGTACAGTATATATTATACCTATAGATGAGAGTACAGCATATATTATACCTATAGATGAGACGTGCAGTATATATTATACCTATAGATGAGAGTACAGTATATATTATACCTATAGATGAGACGTACAGTATATATTATACCTATAGATGAGACGTACGGTATATATTATACCTATAGATGAGAGGTACGGTATATATTATACCTATAGATGAGACGTACAGTATATATTATACCTATAGATGAGACGTACGGCATATATTATACCTATAGATGAGACGTACGGTATATATTATACCTATAGATGAGACGTGCAGTATATATTATACATATAGATGAGACGTGCAGTATATATTATACCTATAGATGAGACGTACGGTATATATTATACCTATAGATGAGACGTACGGTATATATTATACCTATAGATGAGACGTGCAGTATATATTATACCTATAGATGAGAGTACAGTATATATTATACCTATAGATGAGAAGTACGGTATATATTATACCTATAGATGAGACGTGCAGTATATATTATACCTATAGATGAGACGTGCAGTATATATTATACCTATAGATGAGACGTACAGTATATATTATACCTATACATGAGACATACGGTATATATTATACCTATAGATGAGACGTGCAGTATATATTATACCTATAGATGAGACGTACAGTATATATTATAACTATAGATGAGACGTACAGTATATATTATACCTATAGATGAGACGTACAGTATATATTATAACTATAGATGAGACGTACAGTATATATTATACCTATAGATGAGACGTGCAGTATATATTATACCTATATATGAGACGTACAGCATATATTATACCCATAGATGAGACGTACAGCATATATTATACCTATAGATGAGACGTGCAGTATATATTATACCTATAGATGAGACGCACAGTATATATTATACCTATAGATGAGACGTAGTGTATATATTATACCTATAGATGAGACGTACGGTATATATTATACCTATAGATGAGACGTACGGTATATATTATTCCTATAGATGAGACGTACAGTATATATTATACCTATAGATGAGACGTACGGTATATATTATACCTATAGATGAGACGTACAGTATATATTATACCTATAGATGAGACGTACGGAATATATTATACCTATAGATGAGACGTACAGTATATATTATACCTATAGATGAGACGTGCAGTATATATTATACCTAGAGATGACACGTACGGTATATATTATACCTATAGATGAGACGTGCAGTATATATTATACCTATAGATGAGACGTACGGTATATATTATACCTATAGATGAGACGTACATTATATATTATACCTATAGATGAGACGTGCAGTATATATTATACCTATAGATGAGACGTACAGTATATATTATACCTATAGATGAGACATGCAGTATATATTATGCCTATAGATGAGACATACAGTATATATTATACCTATAGATGAGACGTGCAGTATATATTATACGTATAGATGAGACGTACGGTATATATTATACCTATAGATGAGACGTACAGTATATATTATACCTATAGATGAGACGTACAGTATATATTATACCTATAGATGAGACGTACAGTATATATTATACCTATAGATGAGACGTGCAGTATATATTATACCTATAGATGAGACGTACGGTATATATTATACATATAGATGAGACGTGCAGTATATATTATACCTATAGATGAGACGTACGGTATATATTATACCTATAGATGAGACGTGCAGTATATATTATACCAATAGATGAGACGTACGGTATATATTATACCTATAGATGAAACGTACAGTATATATTATACCTATAGATGAGATATGCAGTATATATTATACTTATAGATGAGACGTGCAGTATATATTATACCTATAGATGAGAGTACAGTATATATTATACCTATAGATGAGACGTGCAGTATATATTATGCCTATAGATGAGACGTGCAGTATATATTATACATATAGATGAGACGTGCAGTATATATTATACCTATAGATGAGACGTACAGTATATATTATACCTATAGATGAGAGTACAGTATATATTATACCTATAGATGAGACGTGCGGTATATATTATACCTATAGATGAGACGTGCAGTATATATTATACCTATAGATGAGACCTACAGTATATATTATACCTATAGATGAGACGTGCAGTATATATTATACTTATAGATGAGACCTACAGTATATATTATACCTATAGATGAGACGTACAGTATATATTATACCTATAGATGAGAGGTACAGTATATTTTATACCTATAGATGAGAGTACAGTATATATTATACCTATATATGAGACGTACAGTATATATTATACCTATAGATGAGAGGTACAGTATATTTTATACCTATAGATGAGAGTACAGTATATATTATACCTATATATGAGACGTACAGTATATATTATACCTATAGATGAGAGTACAGCATATATTATACCTATAGATGAGACGTGCAGTATATATTATACCTATAGATGAGAGTACAGTATATATTATACCTATAGATGAGACGTACAGTATATATTATACCTATAGATGAGAGTACAGTATATATTATACCTATAGATGAGACGTACAGTATATATTATACCTATAGATGAGACGTACAGTATATATTATACCTATAGATGAGACGTACGGTATATATTATACCTATAGATGAGAGGTACGGTATATATTATACCTATAGATGAGACGTACAGTATATATTATACCTATAGATGAGACGTACGGCATATATTATACCTATAGATGAGACGTACGGTATATATTATACCTATAGATGAGACGTGCAGTATATATTATACATATAGATGAGACGTGCAGTATATATTATACCTATAGATGAGACGTACGGTATATATTATACCTATAGATGAGACGTACGGTATATATTATACATATAGATGAGACGTGCAGTATATATTATACCTATAGATGAGAGTACAGTATATATTATACCTATAGATGAGAAGTACGGTATATATTATACCTATAGATGAGACGTGCAGTATATATTATACCTATAGATGAGACGTGCAGTATATATTATACCTATAGATGAGACGTACAGTATATATTATACCTATAGATGAGACATACGGTATATATTATACCTATAGATGAGACGTGCAGTATATATTATACCTATAGATGAGACGTACAGTATATATTATAACTATAGATGAGACGTACAGTATATATTATACCTATAGATGAGACGTACAGTATATATTATAACTATAGATGAGACGTAGAGTATATATTATACCTATAGATGAGACGTGCAGTATATATTATACCTATATATGAGACGTACAGCATATATTATACCCATAGATGAGACGTACAGCATATATTATACCTATAGATGAGACGTGCAGTATATATTATACCTATAGATGAGACGCACAGTATATATTATACCTATAGATGAGACGTAGTGTATATATTATACCTATAGATGAGACGTACGGTATATATTATACCTATAGATGAGACGTACGGTATATATTATTCCTATAGATGAGACGTACAGTATATATTATACCTATAGATGAGACGTACGGTATATATTATACCTATAGATGAGACGTACAGTATATATTATACCTATAGATGAGACGTACGGAATATATTATACCTATAGATGAGACGTACAGTATATATTATACCTATAGATGAGACGTGCAGTATATATTATACCTATAGATGACACGTACGGTATATATTATACCTATAGATGAGACGTGCAGTATATATTATACCTATAGATGAGACGTACGGTATATATTATACCTATAGATGAGACGTACATTATATATTATACCTATAGATGAGACGTGCAGTATATATTATACCTATAGATGAGACGTACAGTATATATTATACCTATAGATGAGACGTGCAGTATATATTATACGTATAGATGAGACGTACGGTATATATTATACATATAGATGAGACGTACAGTATATATTATACCTATAGATGAGACGTACAGTATATATTATACCTATAGATGAGACGTACAGTATATATTATACCTATAGATGAGACGTGCAGTATATATTATACCTATAGATGAGACGTACGGTATATATTATACCTATAGATGAGACGTGCAGTATATATTATACCAATAGATGAGACGTACGGTATATATTATACCTATAGATGAAACGTACAGTATATATTATACCTATAGATGAGATATGCAGTATATATTATACCTATAGATGAGACGTGCAGTATATATTATACCTATAGATGAGAGTACAGTATATATTATACCTATAGATGAGACGTGCAGTATATATTATGCCTATAGATGAGACGTGCAGTATATATTATACATATAGATGAGACGTGCAGTATATATTATACCTATAGATGAGACGTACAGTATATATTATACCTATAGATGAGAGTACAGTATATATTATACCTATAGATGAGACGTGCGGTATATATTATACCTATAGATGAGACGTGCAGTATATATTATACCTATAGATGAGACCTACAGTATATATTATACCTATAGATGAGACGTGCAGTATATATTATACTTATAGATGAGACCTACAGTATATATTATACCTATAGATGAGACGTACAGTATATATTATACCTATAGATGAGAGGTACGGTATATATTATACCTATAGATGAGACGTACGGTATATATTATACCTATAGATGAGACGTACGGAATATATTATACCTATAGATGAGACGTACAGTATATTTTATACCTATAGATGAGACGTGCAGTATATATTATACCTATAGATGACACGTACGGTATATATTATACCTATAGATGAGACGTGCAGTATATATTATACCTATAGATGAGACGTACAGCATATATTATACCCATAGATGAGACGTACAGCATATATTATACCTATAGATGAGACGTGCACTATATATTATACCTATAGATGAGACGCACAGTATATATTATACCTATAGATGAGAGGTACGGTATATATTATACCTATAGATGAGACGTACAGTATATATTATACCTATAGATGAGAGGTACGGTATATATTATACCTATAGATGAGACGTACGGTATATATTATACCTATAGATGAGACGTACAGTATATATTATACCTATAGATGAGACGTGCAGTATATATTATACCTATAGATGACACGTACGGTATATATTATACCTATAGATGAGACGTGCAGTATATATTATACCTATATATGAGACGTACAGCATATATTATACCCATAGATGAGACGTACAGCATATATTATACCTATAGATGAGACGTGCAGTATATATTATACCTATAGATGAGACGCACAGTATATATTATACCTATAGATGAGACGTAGTGTATATATTATACCTATAGATGAGACGTACGGTATATATTATACCTATAGATGAGACGTACGGTATATATTATTCCTATAGATGAGACGTACAGTATATATTATACCTATAGATGAGACGTACGGTATATATTATACCTATAGATGAGACGTACAGTATATATTATACCTATAGATGAGACGTACGGAATATATTATACCTATAGATGAGACGTACAGTATATATTATACCTATAGATGAGACGTGCAGTATATATTATACCTATAGATGACACGTACGGTATATATTATACCTATAGATGAGACGTGCAGTATATATTATACCTATAGATGAGACGTACGGTATATATTATACCTATAGATGAGACGTACATTATATATTATACCTATAGATGAGACGTGCAGTATATATTATACCTATAGATGAGACGTACAGTATATATTATACCTATAGATGAGACGTGCAGTATATATTATACGTATAGATGAGACGTACGGTATATATTATACCTATAGATGAGACGTACAGTATATATTATACCTATAGATGAGACGTACAGTATATATTATACCTATAGATGAGACGTACAGTATATATTATACCTATAGATGAGACGTGCAGTATATATTATACCTATAGATGAGACGTACGGTATATATTATACCTATAGATGAGACGTGCAGTATATATTATACCTATAGATGAGACGTACGGTATATATTATACCTATAGATGAGACGTGCAGTATATATTATACCAATAGATGAGACGTACGGTATATATTATACCTATAGATGAAACGTACAGTATATATTATACCTATAGATGAGATATGCAGTATATATTATACCTATAGATGAGACGTGCAGTATATATTATACCTATAGATGAGAGTACAGTATATATTATACCTATAGATGAGACGTGCAGTATATATTATGCCTATAGATGAGACGTGCAGTATATATTATACATATAGATGAGACGTGCAGTATATATTATACCTATAGATGAGACGTACAGTATATATTATACCTATAGATGAGAGTACAGTATATATTATACCTATAGATGAGACGTGCGGTATATATTATACCTATAGATGAGACGTGCAGTATATATTATACCTATAGATGAGACCTACAGTATATATTATACCTATAGATGAGACGTGCAGTATATATTATACTTATAGATGAGACCTACAGTATATATTATACCTATAGATGAGACGTACAGTATATATTATACCTATAGATGAGAGGTACGGTATATATTATACCTATAGATGAGACGTACGGTATATATTATACCTATAGATGAGACGTACGGAATATATTATACCTATAGATGAGACGTACAGTATATATTATACCTATAGATGAGACGTGCAGTATATATTATACCTATAGATGACACGTACGGTATATATTATACCTATAGATGAGACGTGCAGTATATATTATACCTATAGATGAGACGTACGGTATATATTATACCTATAGATGAGACGTACATTATATATTATACCTATAGATGAGACGTGCAGTATATATTATACCTATAGATGAGACGTACAGTATATATTATACCTATAGATGAGACATGCAGTATATATTATGCCTATAGATGAGACATACAGTATATATTATACCTATAGATGAGACGTGCAGTATATATTATACGTATAGATGAGACGTACGGTATATATTATACCTATAGATGAGACGTACAGTATATATTATACCTATAGATGAGACGTACAGTATATATTATACCTATAGATGAGACGTACAGTATATATTATACCTATAGATGAGACGTGCAGTATATATTATACCTATAGATGAGACGTACGGTATATATTATACCTATAGATGAGACGTGCAGTATATATTATACCTATAGATGAGACGTACGGTATATATTATACCTATAGATGAGACGTGCAGTATATATTATACCAATAGATGAGACGTACGGTATATATTATACCTATAGATGAAACGTACAGTATATATTATACCTATAGATGAGATATGCAGTATATATTATACCTATAGATGAGACGTGCAGTATATATTATACCTATAGATGAGAGTACAGTATATATTATACCTATAGATGAGACGTGCAGTATATATTATGCCTATAGATGAGACGTGCAGTATATATTATACATATAGATGAGACGTGCAGTATATATTATACCTATAGATGAGACGTACAGTATATATTATACCTATAGATGAGAGTACAGTATATATTATACCTATAGATGAGACGTGCGGTATATATTATACCTATAGATGAGACGTGCAGTATATATTATACCTATAGATGAGACCTACAGTATATATTATACCTATAGATGAGACGTGCAGTATATATTATACTTATAGATGAGACCTACAGTATATATTATACCTATAGATGAGACGTACAGTATATATTATACCTATAGATGAGAGGTACGGTATATATTATACCTATAGATGAGACGTACGGTATATATTATACCTATAGATGAGAGTACAGTATATATTATACCTATAGATGAGACGTACAGTATATATTATATCTATAGATGAGACGTACAGTATATATTATACCTATAGATGAGAGGTACAATATATATTATACCTATAGATGAGACGTGCAGTATATATTATACCTATAGATGAGACATGCGGTATATATTATACCTATAGATGAGACGTACAGTATATATTATACCTATAGATGAGACGTACAGTATATATTATACCTATAGATGAGACGTGCAGTATATATTATACCTATAGATGAGAGTACAGTATATATTATACCTATAGATGAGACGTACGGTATATATTATACCTATAGATGAGAGGTAATGTATATATTATACCTATAGATGAGACATACAGTGTATATTATACATATAGATGAGACGTAGAGTATATATTATACCTATAGATGAGACGTACAGTATATTTTATACCTATAGATGAGAGTACAGTATATTTTATACCTATAGATGAGAGTACAGTATATATTATACCTATAGATGAGAGGTACAGTATATATTATACCTATAGATGAGATGTGCAGTATATATTATACCTATAGATGAGACGTGCGGTATATATTATACCTATAGATGAGACGTGCGGTATATATTATACCTATAGATGAGACCTACAGTATATATTATACCTATAGATGAGACGTACAGTATATATTATACCTATAGATGAGACGTACGGTATATATTATACCTATAGATGAGACGTACAGTATATATTATACCTATAGATGAGAGTACAGTATATATTATACCTATAGATGAGACGTACAGTATATATTATACCTATAGATGAGACGTACGGTATATATTATACCTATAGATGAGAGGTACGGTATATATTATACCTATAGATGAGACGTACAGTATATATTATACCTATAGATGAGACGTACGGCATATATTATACCTATAGATGAGACGTACGGTATATATTATACCTATAGATGAGACGTGCAATATATATTATACATATAGATGAGACGTGCAGTATATATTATACCTATAGATGAGACGTGCAGTATATATTATACCTATAGATGAGACGTACGGTATATATTATACCTATAGATGAGACGTGCAGTATATATTATACCTATAGATGAGACGTGCAGTATATATTATACCTATAGATGAGACGTGCCGTATATATTATACCTATAGATGAGAGGTACAGTATATATTATACCTATAGATGAGACGTACAGTATATATTATACCTATAGATGAGAGTACAGTATATATTATACCTATAGATGAGAGGTACAGTATATTTTATACCTATAGATGAGAGTACAATATATATTATACCTATAGATGAGACGTGCAGTATATATATTATACTTGTAGATGAGAGTACAGTATATATTATACCTATAGATGAGAGTACAGTATATATTATACCTATAGATGAGACGTACAGTATATATTATACCTATAGATGAGACGTGCAGTATATATTATACCTATAGATGAGACGTACAGTATATATTATACCTATAGATGAGAGTACAGTATATATTATACCTATAGATGAGACGTACAGTATATATTATACCTATAGATGAGACGTACAGCATATATTATACCTATAGAAGAGACGTACGGTATATATTATACCTATAGATGAGACCTACAGTATATATTATACCTATAGATGAGACGTACAGTATATATTATACCTATAGATGAGACGTACGGTATATATTATACCTATAGATGAGACCTACAGTATATATTATACCTATAGATGAGACGTACAGTATATATTATACCTATAGATGAGACGTACGGTATATATTATACCTATAGATGAGACATGCTGTATATATTATAACTATAGGTGAGACGTACATTAAATATAATACCTATAGATGACACGTACAGTATATATTATACCTATAGATGAGACGTGCAGTATATATTATACCTATAGATGAGACGTATGGTATGTATTATACCTATAGATGAGACGTACGGTATATATTATACCTATAGATGAGACGTGCAGTACATATTATACCTATAGATGAGAGTACAGTATATATTTTACCTATAGATGAGACGTGCAGTATATATTATACCTATAGATGAGACGTACAGTATATATTATACCTATAGATGAGAGGTACGGTATATATTATACCTATAGATGAGACGTACAGTATATATTAAACCTATAGATGAGAAGTGCAGTATATATTATACCTATAGATTAGATGTACGGTATATATTATACCTATAGATGAGACGTACAGTATATTTTATACCTATAGATGAGAGTACAGTATATATTATACCTATAGATGAGACGTGCAGTATATATTATACCTATAGATGAGACGTACGGTATATATTATACCTATAGATGAGACGTACAGTATATATTATACCTATAGATGAGACGTACAGCATATATTATACCTATAGAGACGTGCCGTATATTTTATACCTATAGATGAGAGTACAGTGTATATTATACCTATAGATGAGAGGTACAGTATATATTATACCTATAGATGAGACGTGCAGTATATATTATACCTATAGATGAAAGTACAGTATATATTATACCTATAGATGAGACGTACAGTATATATTATACCTATAGATGAGAAGTACGGTATATATTATACCTATAGATGAGACGTACAGTATATATTATACCTATAGATGAGAAGTACGGTATATATTATATCTATAGATGAGACGTACAGTATATATTATACCTATAGATGAGACGTGCAGTATATATTATACCTATAGATGAGACGTACAGTATATATTATACCTATAGATGAGACGTGCAGTATATATTATACCTATAGATGAGACGTGTAGTATATATTATACCTATAGATGAGACGTGTAGTATATATTATACCTATAGATGAGACGTGCAGTATATATTATACCTATAGATGAGAGGTAATGTATATATTATACCTATAGATGAGACGTACAGTATATATTATATCTATAGATGAGACGTGCAGTATATATTATACCTATAGATGAGAGTACAGTATATATTATACCTATAGATGAGAGGTACAGTATATTTTATACCTATAGATGAGAGTACAGTATATATTATACCTATAGATGAGACGTACAGTATATATTATACCTATAGATGAGAGTACAGCATATATTATACCTATAGATGAGACGTGCAGTATATATTATACCTATAGATGAGAGTACAGTATATATTATACCTATAGATGAGACGTACAGTATATATTATACCTATAGATGAGAGTACAGTATATATTATACCTATAGATGAGACGTACAGTATATATTATACCTATAGATGAGACGTACAGTATATATTATACCTATAGATGAGACGTACGGTATATATTATACCTATAGATGAGAGGTACGGTATATATTATACCTATAGATGAGACGTACAGTATATATTATACCTATAGATGAGACGTACAGTATATATTATACCTATAGATGAGTCGTACGGTATATATTATACCTATAGATGAGACGTACGGTATATATTATACCTATAGATGAGACGTGCGGTATATATTATACCTATAGATGAGACGTGCAGTATATATTATACCTATAGATGAGAGTACAGTATATATTATACCTATAGATGAGACGTACAGTATATATTATACCTATAGATGAGAGTACAGTATATATTATACCTATAGATGAGACGTACAGTATATATTATACCTATAGATGAGACGTACGGTATATATTATACCTATAGATGAGAGGTACGGTATATATTATACCTATAGATGAGACGTACAGTATATATTATACCTATAGATGAGACGTACGGCATATATTATACCTATAGATGAGACGTACGGTATATATTATACCTATAGATGAGACGTGCAATATATATTATACATATAGATGAGACGTGCAGTATATATTATACCTATAGATGAGACGTGCAGTATATATTATACCTATAGATGAGACGTACGGTATATATTATACCTATAGATGAGACGTGCAGTATATATTATACCTATAGATGAGACGTGCAGTATATATTATACCTATAGATGAGACCTGCCGTATATATTATACCTATAGATGAGAGGTACAGTATATATTATACCTATAGATGAGACGTACAGTATATATTATACCTATAGATGAGAGTACAGTATATATTATACCTATAGATGAGAGGTACAGTATATTTTATACCTATAGATGAGAGTACAATATATATTATACCTATAGATGAGACGTGCAGTATATATTATACTTGTAGATGAGAGTACAGTATATATTATACCTATAGATGAGAGTACAGTATATATTATACCTATAGATGAGACGTACAGTATATATTATACCTATAGATGAGACGTGCAGTATATATTATACCTATAGATGAGACGTACAGTATATATTATACCTATAGATGAGAGTACAGTATATATTATACCTATAGATGAGACGTACAGTATATATTATACCTATAGATGAGACGTACAGCATATATTATACCTATAGAAGAGACGTACGGTATATATTATACCTATAGATGAGACGTACAGTATATATTATACCTATAGATGAGACGTACAGTATATTTTATACCTATAGGTGAGACGTACATTATATATAATACCTATAGATGACACGTACAGTATATATTATACCTATAGATGAGACGTGCAGTATATATTATACCTATAGATGAGACGTATGGTATGTATTATACCTATAGATTAGACGTACGGTATATATTATACCTATAGATGAGACGTGCAGTACATATTATACCTATAGATGAGAGTACAGTATATATTTTACCTGTAGATGAGACGTGCAGTATATATTATACCTATAGTTGAGACGTACAGTATATATTATACCTATAGATGAGAGGTACGGTATATATTATACCTATAGATGAGACGTACAGTATATATTAAACCTATAGATGAGAAGTGCAGTATATATTATACCTATAGATGAGATGTACGGTATATATTATACCTATAGATGAGACGTACAGTATATTTTATACCTATAGATGAGAGTACAGTATATATTATACCTATAGATGAGACGTGCAGTATATATTATACCTATAGATGAGACGTACGGTATATATTATACCTATAGATGAGACGTGCAGTATATATTATACCTATAGATGAGACGTACAGCATATATTATACCTATAGAGACGTACAGTATATATTATACCTATAGATGAGAAGTACGGTATATATTATATCTATAGATGAGACGTACAGTATATATTATACCTATAGATGAGACGTGCAGTATATATTATACCTATAGATGAGACGTACAGTATATATTATACCTATAGATGAGACGTGCAGTATATATTATACCTATAGATGAGACGTGTAGTATATATTATACCTATAGATGAGACGTGTAGTATATATTATACCTATAGATGAGACGTGCAGTATATATTATACCTATAGATGAGAGGTAATGTATATATTATACCTATAGATGAGACGTACAGTATATATTATATCTATAGATGAGACGTGCAGTATATATTATACCTATAGATGAGAGGTAATGTATATATTATACCTATAGATGAGAGTACAGTATATATTATACCTATAGATGAGAGGTACAGTATATTTTATACCTATAGATGAGAGTACAGTATATATTATACCTATATATGAGACGTACAGTATATATTATACCTATAGATGAGAGTACAGCATATATTATACCTATAGATGAGACGTGCAGTATATATTATACCTATAGATGAGAGTACAGTATATATTATACCTATAGATGAGACGTACAGTATATATTATACCTATAGATGAGAGTACAGTATATATTATACCTATAGATGAGACGTACAGTATATATTATACCTATAGATGAGACGTACAGTATATATTATACCTATAGATGAGACGTACGGTATATATTATACCTATAGATGAGAGGTACGGTATATATTATACCTATAGATGAGACGTACAGTATATATTATACCTATAGATGAGACGTACGGCATATATTATACCTATAGATGAGACGTACGGTATATATTATACCTATAGATGAGACGTGCAGTATATATTATACATATAGATGAGACGTGCAGTATATATTATACCTATAGATGAGACGTACGGTATATATTATACCTATAGATGAGACGTACGGTATATATTATACCTATAGATGAGACGTGCAGTATATATTATACCTATAGATGAGAGTACAGTATATATTATACCTATAGATGAGAAGTACGGTATATATTATACCTATAGATGAGACGTGCAGTATATATTATACCTATAGATGAGACGTACAGCATATATTATACCTATAGATGAGACGTGCCGTATATATTATACCTATAGATGAGAGGTACAGTATATATTATACCTATAGATGAGACGTACAGTATATATTATACCTATAGATGAGAGTACAGTATATATTATACCTATAGATGAGAGGTACAGTATATTTTATACCTATAGATGAGAGTACAATATATATTATACCTATAGATGAGACGTGCAGTATATATTATACCTGTAGATGAGAGTACAGTATATATTATACCTATAGATGAGACATACAGTATATATTATACCTATAGATGAGAGTACAGTATATATTATACCTATAGATGAGACGTACAGTATATATTATACCTATAGATGAGACGTACAGCATATATTATACCTATAGATGAGACGTACGGTATATATTATACCTATAGATGAGACGTGCAGTATATATTATACCTATAGATGAGAGTACAGTATTTATTATACCTATAGATGAGACGTGCAGTATATATTATACCTATAGATGAGACGTACAGTATATATTATACATATAGATGAGACGTACGGTATATATTATACCTATAGATGAAAGTACAGTATATATTATACCTATAGATGAGACGTGCAGTATATATTATACCTATAGATGAGACGTACAGTATATATTATACCTATAGATGAGACGTACGGTATATATTATACCTATAGATGAGACGTGCCGCATATTTTATACCTATAGATGAGAGTGCAGTATATATTATACCTATAGATGAGATATGCAGTATATATTATACCTATAGATGAGACGTGCATATTATACCTATAGATGAGACGTACGGTATATATTATACCTATAGATGAGACGTACGGTATATATTATACCTATAGATGAGACGTGCAGTATATATTATGCCTATAGATGAGACGTACAGTATATATTATACCTATAGATGAGACGTCCAGTATATATTATACCTATAGATGAGACGTGCAGTATATATTATACCTATAGATGACACGTACAGTATATATTATACCTATAGATGAGAAGTACTGTATATATTATACCTATAGATGAGACGTGCAGTATATATTATACCTATAGATGAGACGTGCAGTATATATTATACCTGTAGATGAGACGTGCAGTATATATTATAACTATAGATGAGACGTGCAGTATATATTATACCTATAGATGAGACGTACGGTATATATTATACCTATAGATGAGACGTGCAGTATATATTATACCTATAGATGAGACGTGCAGTATATATTATACCTATAGATGAGATGTGCAGTATATATTATACCTATAGATGAGACGTGCAGTATATATTATACCTATAGATGAGACGTACAGTATATATTATACCTATAGATGAGACGTGCAGTATATATTATACGTATAGATGAGACGTACGGTATATATTATACCTATAGATGAGAGGTACAGTATATATTATACCTATAGATGAGATGTACGGTATATATTATACCTATAGTTGAGACGTACGGTATATATTATACCTATAGATGAGAGGTACAGTATATATTATACCTATAGATGAGACGTACGGTATATATTATACCTATAGATGAGACGTGCAGTATATATTATACCTATAGATGAGACGTGTAGTATATATTATACCTATAGATGAGAGGTACAGTATATATTATACCTATAGATGAGACGTACAGTATATATTATACCTATAGATGAGAGTACAGTATATATTATACCTATAGATGAGACGTGCAGTATATATTATACCTATAGATGAGACATACAGTATATATTATACCTATAGATGAGACGTACGGTATATATTATACCTATAGATGAGAGGTAATTTATATATTATACCTATAGATGAGACGTACAGTATATATTATACCTATAGATGAGACATACAGTATATATTATACCTATAGATGAGACGTGCGGTATATATTATACTTATAGATGAGAGTACAGTATATATTATACCTATAGATGAGACATACAGTATATATTATACCTATAAATGAGACATACAGTATATATTATACCTATAGATGAGACGTACAGTATATATTATACCTATAGATGAGACATACAGTATATATTATACCTATAGATGAGACGTGCGGTATATATTATACTTATAGATGAGAGTACAGTATATATTATACCTATAGATGAGACATACAGTATATATTATACCTATAGATGAGACATACAGTATATATTATACCTATAGATGAGACGTACAGTATATATTATACCTATAGATGAGACGTGCAGTATATATTATACCTATAGATGAGACGTGTAGTATATATTATACCTATAGATGAGACGTGTAGTATATATTATACCTATAGATGAGACGTGCAGTATATATTATACCTATAGATGAGAGGTAATGTATATATTATACCTATAGATGAGACGTACAGTATATATTATATCTATAGATGAGACGTGCAGTATATATTATACCTATAGATGAGAGGTAATGTATATATTATACCTATAGATGAGAGTACAGTATATATTATACCTATAGATGAGAGGTACAGTATATTTTATACCTATAGATGAGAGTACAGTATATATTATACCTATATATGAGACGTACAGTATATATTATACCTATAGATGAGAGTACAGCATATATTATACCTATAGATGAGACGTGCAGTATATATTATACCTATAGATGAGAGTACAGTATATATTATACCTATAGATGAGACGTACAGTATATATTATACCTATAGATGAGAGTACAGTATATATTATACCTATAGATGAGACGTACAGTATATATTATACCTATAGATGAGACGTACAGTATATATTATACCTATAGATGAGACGTACGGTATATATTATACCTATAGATGAGAGGTACGGTATATATTATACCTATAGATGAGACGTACAGTATATATTATACCTATAGATGAGACGTACGGCATATATTATACCTATAGATGAGACGTACGGTATATATTATACCTATAGATGAGACGTGCAGTATATATTATATATATAGATGAGACGTGCAGTATATATTATACCTATAGATGAGACGTACGGTATATATTATACCTATAGATGAGACGTACGGTATATATTATACCTATAGATGAGACGTGCAGTATATATTATACCTATAGATGAGAGTACAGTATATATTATACCAATAGATGAGACGTACGGTATATATTATACCTATAGATGAGACGTACGGTATATATTATACCTATAGATGAGACGTACGGTATATATTATACCTATAGATGAGACGTGCAGTATATATTATACCTATAGATGAGAGTACAGTATATATTATACCTATAGATGAGAAGTACGGTATATATTATACCTATAGATGAGACGTGCAGTATATATTATACCTATAGATGAGACGTACAGCATATATTATACCTATAGATGAGACGTGCCGTATATATTATACCTATAGATGAGAGGTACAGTATATATTATACCTATAGATGAGACGTACAGTATATATTATACCTATAGATGAGAGTACAGTATATATTATACCTATAGATGAGAGGTACAGTATATTTTATACCTATAGATGAGAGTACAATATATATTATACCTATAGATGAGACGTGCAGTATATATTATACCTGTAGATGAGAGTACAGTATATATTATACCTATAGATGAGACATACAGTATATATTATACCTATAGATGAGAGTACAGTATATATTATACCTATAGATGAGACGTACAGTATATATTATACCTATAGATGAGACGTACAGCATATATTATACCTATAGATGAGACGTACGGTATATATTATACCTATAGATGAGCCGTGCAGTATATATTATACCTATAGATGAGAGTACAGTATTTATTATACCTATAGATGAGACGTGCAGTATATATTATACCTATAGATGAGACGTACAGTATATATTATACATATAGATGAGACGTACGGTATATATTATACCTATAGATGAAAGTACAGTATATATTATACCTATAGATGAGACGTGCAGTATATATTATACCTATAGATGAGACGTACAGTATATATTATACCTATAGATGAGACGTACGGTATATATTATACCTATAGATGAGACGTGCCGCATATTTTATACCTATAGATGAGAGTGCAGTATATATTATACCTATAGATGAGATATGCAGTATATATTATACCTATAGATGAGACGTGCATATTATACCTATAGATGAGACGTACGGTATATATTATACCTATAGATGAGACGTACGGTATATATTATACCTATAGATGAGACGTGCAGTATATATTATGCCTATAGATGAGACGTACAGTATATATTATACCTATAGATGAGACGTCCAGTATATATTATACCTATAGATGAGACGTGCAGTATATATTATACCTATAGATGACACGTACAGTATATATTATACCTATAGATGATAAGTACGGTATATATTATACCTATAGATGAGACGTGCAGTATATATTATACCTATAGATGAGACGTGCAGTATATATTATACCTGTAGATGAGACGTGCAGTATATATTATAACTATAGATGAGACGTGCAGTATATATTATACCTATAGATGAGACGTACGGTATATATTATACCTATAGATGAGACGTGCAGTATATATTATACCTATAGATGAGACGTGCAGTATATATTATACCTATAGATGAGATGTGCAGTATATATTATACCTATAGATGAGACGTGCAGTATATATTATACCTATAGATGAGACGTACAGTATATATTATACCTATAGATGAGACGTGCAGTATATATTATACGTATAGATGAGACGTACGGTATATATTATACCTATAGATGAGAGGTACAGTATATATTATACCTATAGATGAGATGTACGGTATATATTATACCTATAGATGAGACGTACGGTATATATTATACCTATAGATGAGAGGTACAGTATATATTATACCTATAGATGAGACGTACGGTATATATTATACCTATAGATGAGACGTGCAGTATATATTATACCTATAGATGAGACGTGTAGTATATATTATACCTATAGATGAGAGGTACAGTATATATTATACCTATAGATGAGACGTACAGTATATATTATACCTATAGATGAGAGTACAGTATATATTATACCTATAGATGAGACGTGCAGTATATATTATACCTATAGATGAGACATACAGTATATATTATACCTATAGATGAGACGTACGGTATATATTATACCTATAGATGAGAGGTAATTTATATATTATACCTATAGATGAGACGTACAGTATATATTATACCTATAGATGAGACATACAGTATATATTATACCTATAGATGAGACGTGCGGTATATATTATACTTATAGATGAGAGTACAGTATATATTATACCTATAGATGAGACATACAGTATATATTATACCTATAGATGAGACATACAGTATATATTATACCTATAGATGAGACGTACAGTATATATTATACCTATAGATGAGACATACAGTATATATTATACCTATAGATGAGACGTGCGGTATATATTATACTTATAGATGAGACGTACGGTATATATTATACCTATAGATGAGACGTGCAGTATATATTATACCTATAGATGAGACGTACAGTATATATTATACCTATAGATGAGACGTGCAGTATATATTATACCTATAGATGAGACATACAGTATATATTATACGTATAGATGAGACGTGCAGTATATATTATACCTATAGATGAGAGTACAGTATATACTATACCTATAGATGAGACGTGCAGTATATATTATACCTATAGATGAGACATACAGTATATATTATACCTATAGATGAGACGTACGGTATATATTATACCTATAGATGAGAGGTAATTTATATATTATACCTATAGATGAGACATACAGTATATATTATACCTATAGATGAGACGTACAGTATATATTATACCTATAGATGAGACGTACGGTATATATTATACCTATAGATGAGACGTATAGTATATATTATACCTATAGATGAGATGTACAGTATATTTTATACCTATAGATGAGAGTACAGTATATATTATACCTATAGATGAGACGTACGGTATATATTATACCTATAGATGAGAGGTGCAGTATATATTATACCTATAGATGAGACGTGCGGTATATATTATACCTATAGATGAGACGTGCAGTATATATTATACCTATAGATGAGACCTACAGTATATATTATACCTATAGATGAGACGTACAGTATATATTATACCTATAGATGAGACGTGCAGTATATATTATACCTATAGATGAGACCTACAGTATATATTATACCTATAGATGAGACGTGCAGTATATATTATACCTATAGATGAGACGTGCAGTATATATTATACCTATAGATGAGACGTACGGTATATATTATACCTATAGATGAGAGTACAGTATATATTATACCTATAGATGAGACGTGCAGTATATATTATACCTATAGATGAGACATACAGTATATATTATACCTATAGATGAGACGTACGGTATATATTATACCTATAGATGAGAGGTAATTTATATATTATACCTATAGATGAGACGTACAGTATATATTATACCTATAGATGAGACATACAGTATATATTATACCTATAGATGAGACGTGCGGTATATATTATACCTATAGATGAGACATACAGTATATATTACACCTATAGATGAGACATACAGTATATATTATACCTATAGATGAGACGTACAGTATATATTATACCTATAGATGAGACATACAGTATATATTATACCTATAGATGAGACATACAGTATATATTATACCTATAGATGAGACGTGCGGTATATATTATACTTATAGATGAGACGTACGGTATATATTATACCTATAGATGAGACATACAGTATATATTATACCTATAGATGAGACATACAGTATATATTATACCTATAGATGAGACGTACAGTATATATTATACCTATAGATGAGACATACAGTATATATTATACCTATAGATGAGACGTGCGGTATATATTATACTTATGGATGAGAAGTACGGTATATATTATACCTATAGATGAGACGTGCAGTATATATTATACCTATAGATGAGACGTACAGTATATATTATACCTATAGATGAGACATACAGTATATATTATACCTATAGATGAGACATACAGTATATATTATACCTATAGGTGAGACGTGCGGTATATATTATACTTATAGATGAGAGTACAGTATATATTATACCTATAGATGAGATATACAGTATATATTATACCTATAGATGAGACATACAGTATATATTATACCTATAGATGAGACGTACAGTATATATTATACCTATAGATGAGACATACAGTATATATTATACCTATAGATGAGACGTGCGGTATATATTATACTTATAGATGAGACGTACGGTATATATTATACCTATAGATGAGACGTGCAGTATATATTATACCTATAGATGAGACGTACAGTATATATTATACCTATAGATGAGACGTGCAGTATATATTATACCTATAGATGAGACATACAGTATATATTATACCTATAGATGAGACGTGCAGTATATATTATACCTATAGATGAGACGTACAGCATATATTATACCTATAGATGAGACGTGCAGTATATATTATACCTATAGATGAGACATACAGTATATATTATACCTATAGATGAGACGTACGGTATATATTATACCTATAGATGAGAGGTAATTTATATATTATACCTATAGATGAGACATACAGTATATATTATACCTATAGATGAGACGTACAGTATATATTATACCTATAGATGAGACGTACGGTATATATTATACCTATAGATGAGACGTAGAGTATATATTATACCTATAGATGAGATGTACAGTATATTTTATACCTATAGATGAGAGTACAGTATATATTATACCTATAGATGAGACGTGCAGTATATATTATACCTATAGATGAGACGTGCGGTATATATTATACCTATAGATGAGACGTGCAGTATATATTATACCTATAGATGAGACGTACAGTATATATTATACCTATAGATGAGACGTGCAGTATATATTATACCTATAGATGAGACCTACAGTATATATTATACCTATAGATGAGACCTACAGTATATATTATACCTATAGATGAGACGTGCAGTATATATTATACCTATAGATGAGACGTGCAGTATATATTATACCTATAGATGAGACGTACGGTATATATTATACCTATAGATGAGACGTGCAGTATATATTATACATATAGATGAGACGTACGGTATATATTATACCTATAGATGAGACGTACGGTATATATTATACCTATAGATGAGACGTGCAGTATATATTATACCTATAGATGAGACGTACAGTATATATTATACCTATAGATGAGAGGTACGGTATATATTATACCTATAGATGAGACGTGCAGTATATATTATACCTATAGATGAGACGTGCAGTATATATTATACCTATAGATGAGATGTACGGTATATATTATACCTATAGATGAGACGTACGGTATATATTATACCTATAGATGAGACGTACAGTATATTTTATACCTATAGATGAGAGTACAGTATATATTATACCTATAGATGAGACGTGCAGTATATATTATACCTATAGATGAGACGTACAGTATATATTATACCTATAGATGAGATGTACAGCATATATTATACCTATAGAGACGTGCCGTATATTTTATACCTATAGATGAGAGGTACAGTATATATTATACCTATAGATGAGACGTGCAGTATATATTATACCTATAGATGAGACGTACGGTATATATTATACCTATAGATGAGACGTGCAGTATATATTATACCTATAGATGAGAGTACAGTATATATTATACCTATAGATGAGAGGTACGTTATATATTATACCTATAGATGAGACGTACGGCATATATTATACCTATAGATGAGAAGTGCAGTATATATTATACCTATAGATGAGACATACGGTATATATTATACCTATAGATGAGACATGCAGTATATATTATACCTATAGATGAGACGTACGGTATATATTATACCTATAGATGAGACGTGCAGTATATATTATACCTATAGATGAGACGTACAGTATATATTATACCTATATATGAGACGTGCAGTATATTTTATACCTATAGATGAGAGTACAGTATATATTATACCTATAGATGAGACGTACGGCTTATATTATACCTATAGATGAGACGTGCAGTATATATTATACCTATAGATGAGACGTACGGTATATATTATACCTATAGATGAGACGTGCAGTATATTTTATACCTATAGATGAGAGTACAGTATATATTATACCTATAGATGAGACGTACAGTATATATTATACCTATATATGAGACGTGCAGTATATATTATACCTATAGATGAGACGTACGGTATATATTATACTTATAGATGAGACGTGCAGTATATTTTATACCTATAGATGAGAGTACAGTATATATTATACCTATAGATGAGACGTACGGCATATATTATACCTATAGATGAGACGTACGGCATATATTATACCTATAGATGAGACGTACGGTATATATTATACCTATAGATGAGACGTGCAGTATATATTATACCTATAGATGAGACGTACGGTATATATTATACCTATAGATGAGACGTGCAGTATATATTATACCGATAGATGAGACGTACAGTGTATATTATACCTATAGATGAGACGTACAGCATATATTATACCTATAGATGAGACGTGCCGTATATTTTATACCTATAGATGAGAGTACAGTGTATATTATACCTATAGATGAGAGGCACAGTATATATTATACCTATAGATGAGACGTGCAGTATATATTATACCTATAGATGAGACGTACGGTATATATTATACCTATAGATGAGACGTGCAGTATATATTATACCTATAGATAAGAGTACAGTATATATTATACCTATAGATGAGAAGTACGGTATATATTATACCTATAGATGAGACGTACAGTATATATTATACCTATAGATGAGACGTACAGCATATATTATACCTATAGATGAGACGTGCAGTATATATTATACCTATAGATGAGAGGTACAATATATATTATACCTATAGATGAGACGTACAGTATATATTATACCTATAGATGAGAGTACAGTATATATTATACCTATAGATGAGAGGTACAGTATATTTTATACCTATAGATGAGACGTGCCGTATATATTATACCTATAGATGAGAGGTACAGTATATATTATACCTATAGATGAGACGTACAGTATATATTATACCTATAGATGAGAGTACAGTATATATTATACCTATAGATGAGACGTGCAGTATATATTATACCTATAGATGATACGTACGGTATATATTATACCTATAGATGAGAGGTAATTTATATATTATACCTATAGATGAGACGTACAGTATATATTATACCTATAGATGAGACATACAGTATATATTATACCTATAGATGAGACGTACAGTATATATTATACCTATAGATGAGACATACAGTATATATTATACCTATAGATGAGACGTGCGGTATATATTATACTTATAGATGAGACGTACGGTATATATTATACCTATAGATGAGACGTGCAGTATATATTATACCTATAGATGAGACGTACAGTATATATTATACCTATAGATGAGACGTGCAGTATATATTATACCTATAGATGAGAGTACAGTATATATTATACCTATAGATGAGACATACAGTATATATTATACCTATAGATGAGACGTGCAGTATATATTATACCTATAGATGAGAGTACAGTATATATTATACCTATAGATGAGACGTGCAGTATATATTATACCTATAGATGAGACATACAGTATATATTATACCTATAGATGAGACGTACGGTATATATTATACCTATAGATGAGAGGTAATTTATATATTATACCTATAGATGAGACATACAGTATATATTATACCTATAGATGAGACGTACAGTATATATTATACCTATAGATGAGACGTACGGTATATATTATACCTATAGATGAGACGTAGAGTATATATTATACCTATAGATGAGACGTACAGTATATTTTATACCTATAGATGAGAGTACAGTATATATTATACCTATAGATGAGACGTGCAGTATATATTATACCTATAGATGAGATGTGCGGTATATATTATACCTATAGATGAGACGTGCAGTATATATTATACCTATAGATGAGACCTACAGTATATATTATACCTATAGATGAGACGTACAGTATATATTATACCTATAGATGAGACGTACGGTATATATTATACCTATAGATGAGACGTGCAGTATATATTATACCTATAGATGAGACCTACAATATATATTATACCTATAGATGAGACGTGCAGTATATATTATACCTATAGATGAGACGTGCAGTATATATTATACCTATAGATGAGACGTACGGTATATATTATACCTATAGATGAGACGTGCAGTATATATTATACATATAGATGAGACGTACGGTATATATTATACCTATAGATGAGACGTACGGTATATATTATACCTATAGATGAGACGTGCAGTATATATTATACCTATAGATGAGACGTACAGTATATATTATACCTATAGATGAGAGGTACGGTATATATTATACCTATAGATGAGACGTGCAGTATATATTATACCTATAGATGAGACGTGCAGTATATATTATACCTATAGATGAGATGTACGGTATATATTATACCTATAGATGAGACGTACAGTATATTTTATACCTATAGATGAGATGTACGGTATATATTATACCTATAGATGAGACGTACGGTATATATTATACCTATAGATGAGACGTACAGTATATTTTATACCTATAGATGAGAGTACAGTATATATTATACCTATAGATGAGACGTGCAGTATATATTATACCTATAGATGAGACGTACAGTATATATTATACCTATAGATGAGATGTACAGCATATAATATACCTATAGAGACGTGCCGTATATTTTATACCTATAGATGAGAGGTACAGTATATATTATACCTATAGATGAGATGTACGGTATATATTATACCTATAGATGAGACGTACGGTATATATTATACCTATAGATGAGACGTACAGTATATTTTATACCTATAGATGAGATGTACGGTATATATTATACCTATAGATGAGACGTACGGTATATATTATACCTATAGATGAGACGTACAGTATATTTTATACCTATAGATGAGAGTACAGTATATATTATACCTATAGATGAGACGTGCAGTATATATTATACCTATAGATGAGACGTACGGTATATATTATACCTATAGATGAGACGTGCAGTATATATTATACCTATAGATGAGAGTACAGTATATATTATACCTATAGATGAGAGGTACGGTATATATTATACCTATAGATGAGACGTACGGCATATATTATACCTATAGATGAGACGTACGGTATATATTATACCTATAGATGAGACGTGCAGTATATATTATACCTATAGATGAGACGTACGGTATATATTATACCTATAGATGAGACGTGCAGTATATATTATACCTATAGATGAGACGTACAGTATATATTATACCTATATATGAGACGTGCAGTATATTTTATACCTATAGATGAGAGTACAGTATATATTATACCTATAGATGAGACGTACGGCTTATATTATACCTATAGATGAGACGTGCAGTATATATTATACCTATAGATGAGACGTACGGTATATATTATACCTATAGATGAGACGTGCAGTATATTTTATACCTATAGATGAGAGTACAGTATATATTATACCTATAGATGAGACGTACAGTATATATTATACCTATATATGAGACGTGCAGTATATTTTATACCTATAGATGAGAGTACAGTGTATATTATACCTATAGATGAGAGGTACAGTATATATTATACCTATAGATGAGACGTGCAGTATATATTATACCTATAGATGAGACGTACGGTATATATTATACCTATAGATGAGACGTGCAGTATATTTTATACCTATAGATGAGAGTACAGTATATATTATACCTATAGATGAGACGTACGGCATATATTATACCTATAGATGAGACGTACGGCATATATTATACCTAAAGATGAGACGTACGTTATATATTATACCTATAGATGAGACGTTCAGTATATATTATACCTATAGATGAGACGTGCAGTATATATTATACCTATAGATGAGACGTACAGTGTATATTATACCTATAGATGAGACGTACAGCATATATTATACCTATAGATGAGACGTGCCGTATATTTTATACCTATAGATGAGAGTACAGTGTATATTTTATACCTATAGATGAGAGGTACAGTATATATTATACCTATAGATGAGACGTGCAGTATATATTATACCTATAGATGAGACGTACGGTATATATTATACCTATAGATGAGACGTGCAGTATATATTATACCTATAGATGAGAGTACAGTATATATTATACCTATAGATGAGAAGTACGGTATATATTATACCTATAGATGAGACGTGCAGTATATATTATACCTATAGATGAGAGCACAGTATATATTATACCTATAGATGAGACGTACGGCTTATATTATACCTATAGATGAGGCGTGCTGTATATATTATACCTATAGATGAGACGTGCAGTATATATTATACCTATAGATGAGTCGTGCAGTATATATTATATCTATAGATGAGACGTGCAGTATATATTATACCTATAGATGAGACGTACAGCATATATTATACCTATAGATGAGACGTGCAGTATATATTATACCTATAGATGAGAGGTACAGTATATATTATACCTATAGATGAGACGTACAGTATATATTATACCTATAGATGAGAGTACAGTATATATTATACCTATAGATGAGAGGTACAGTATATTTTATACCTATAGATGAGACGTGCCGTATATATTATACCTATAGATGAGAGGTACAGTATATATTATACCTATAGATGAGAGTACAGTATATATTATACCTATAGATGAGAGGTACAGTATATTTTATACCTATAGATGAGACGTACAGTATATATTATACCTATAGATGAGAGTACAGTATATATTATACCTATAGATGAGACGTACAGTATATATTATACCTATAGATGAGACGTACAGCATATATTATACCTATAGATGAGACGTACGGTATATATTATACCTATAGATGAGACGTGCAGTATATATTATACCTATAGATGAGAGTACAGTATATATTATACCTATAGATGAGACGTGCAGTATATATTATACCTATAGATGAGACGTACGGTATATATTATACCTATAGATGAGAGTACAGTATATATTATACCTATAGATGAGACGTGCAGTATATATTATACCTATAGATGAGACGTACAGTATATATTATACCTATAGATGAGACGTGCAGTATATATTATACCTATAGATGAGACGTACAGTATATATTATACCTATAGATGAGACGTGCAGTATATATTATACCTATAGATGAGAGTACAGTATATATTATACCTATAGATGAGACGTGCAGTATATATTATACCTATAGATGAGACGTACGGTATATATTATACCTATAGATGAGAGTACAGTATATATTATACCTATAGATGAGACGTGCAGTATATATTTTACCTATAGATGAGACGTACAGTATATATTATACCTATAGATGAGACGTGCAGCATATATTATACCTATAGATGAGACGTGCAGTATATATTATACCTATAGATGAGACGTGCAGTATATATTATACCTATAGATGAGAGTACAGTATATATTATACCTATAGATGAGACGTGCAGTATATATTATACCTATAGATGAGACGTACGGTATATATTATACCTATAGATGAGAGTACAGTATATATTATACCTATAGATGAGACGTGCAGTATATATTATACCTATAGATGACAGGTACAGTATATATTATACCTATAGATGAGACGTACAGTATATATTATACCTATAGATGAGAGTACAGTATATATTATACCTATAGATGAGAGGTACAGTATATTTTATACCTATAGATGAGACGTGCCGTATATATTATACCTATAGATGAGAGGTACAGTATATATTATACCTATAGATGAGAGTACAGTATATATTATACCTATAGATGAGACGTGCAGTATATATTATACCTATAGATGAGACGTACGGTATATATTATACCTATAGATGAGAGGTAATTTATATATTATACCTATAGATGAGACGTACAGTATATATTATACCTATAGATGAGACATACAGTATATATTATACCTATAGATGAGACGTGCAGTATATATTATACCTATAGATGAGACATACAGTATATATTATACCTATAGATGAGACGTGCGGTATATATTATACTTATAGATGAGACGTACGGTATATATTATACCTATAGATGAGACGTGCAGTATATATTATACCTATAGATGAGACGTACAGTATATATTATACCTATAGATGAGACGTGCAGTATATATTATACCTATAGATGAGAGTACAATATATATTATACCTATAGATGAGACATACAGTATATATTATACCTATAGATGAGACGTGCAGTATATATTATACCTATAGATGAGAGTACAGTATATATTATACCTATAGATGAGACGTGCAGTATATATTATACCTATAGATGAGACATACAGTATATATTATACCTATAGATGAGACGTACGGTATATATTATACCTATAGATGAGAGGTAATTTATATATTATACCTATAGATGAGACATACAGTATATATTACACCTATAGATGAGACGTACAGTATATATTATACCTATAGATGAGACGTACGGTATATATTATACCTATAGATGAGACGTAGAGTATATATTATACCTATAGATGAGACGTACAGTATATTTTATACCTATAGATGAGAGTACAGTATATATTATACCTATAGATGAGACGTGCAGTATATATTATACCTATAGATGAGACGTGCGGTATATATTATACCTATAGATGAGACGTACAGTATATATTATACCTATAGATGAGACGTACAGTATATATTATACCTATAGATGAGACGTACGGTAGATATTATACCTATAGATGAGACATGCAGTATATATTATACCTATAGATGAGACCTACAGTATATATTATACCTATAGAGGAGACATGCAGTATATATTATACCTATAGATGAGACGTGCAGTATATATTATACCTATAGATGAGACGTACGGTATATATTATACCTATAGATGAGACGTGCAGTATATATTATACATATAGATGAGACGTACGGTATATATTATACCTATAGATGAAACGTACGGTATATATTATACCTATAGATGAGACGTGCAGTATATATTATACCTATAGATGAGACGTACAGTATATATTATACCTATAGATGAGAGGTACGGTATATATTATACCTATAGATGAGACGTGCAGTATATATTATACCTATAGATGAGACGTGCAGTATATATTATACCTATAGATGAGATGTACGGTATATATTATACCTATAGATGAGACGTACGGTATATATTATACCTATAGATGAGACGTACAGTATATTTTATACCTATAGATGAGAGTACAGTATATATTATACCTATAGATGAGACGTGCAGTATATATTATAACTATAGATGAGACGTACAGTATATATTATACCTATAGATGAGATGTACAGCATATATTATACCTATAGAGACGTGCCGTATATTTTATACCTATAGATGAGAGGTACAGTATATATTATACCTATAGATGAGACGTGCAGTATATATTATACCTATAGATGAGACGTACGGTATATATTATACCTATTGATGAGACGTGCAGTATATATTATACCTATAGATGAGAGTACAGTATATATTATACCTATAGATGAGAGGTACGGTATATATTATACCTATTGATGAGACGTACGGCATATATTATACATATAGATGAGACGTACGGTATATATTATACGTATAGATGAGACGTGCAGTATATATTATACCTATAGATGAGACGTACGGTATATATTATACCTATAGATGAGACGTGCAGTATATATTATACCTATATATGAGACGTGCAGTATATTTTATACCTATAGATGAGAGTACAGTATATATTATACCTATAGATGAGACGTACGGCTTATATTATACCTATAGATGAGACGTGCAGTATATATTATACCTATAGATGAGACGTACGGTATATATTATACCTATAGATGAGACGTGCAGTATATTTTATACCTATAGATGAGAGTACAGTATATATTATACCTATAGATGAGACGTACAGTATATATTATACCTATATATGAGACGTGCAGTATATTTTATACCTATAGATGAGAGTACAGTGTATATTATACTTATAGATGAGAGGTACAGTATATATTATACCTATAGATGAGACGTGCAGTATATATTATACCTATAGATGAGACGTACGGTATATATTATACCTATAGATGAGACGTGCAGTATATTTTATACCTATAGATGAGAGTACAGTATATATTATACCTATAGATGAGACGTACGGCATATATTATACCTATAGATGAGACGTACGGCATATATTATACCTATAGATGAGACGTACGGTATATATTATACCTATAGATGAGACGTGCAGTATATATTATACCTATAGATGAGACGTACGGTATATATTATACCTATAGATGAGACGTGCAGTATATATTATACCTATAGATGAGACGTACAGTGTATATTATACCTATAGATAAGACGTACAGCATATATTATACCTATAGATGAGACGTGCCGTATATTTTATACCTATAGATGAGAGTACAGTGTATATTATACCTATAGATGAGAGGTACAGTATATAATATACCTATAGATGAGACGTGCAGTATATATTATACCTATAGATGAGACGTACGGTATATATTATACCTATAGATGAGACGTGCAGTATATATTATACCTATAGATGAGAGTACAGTATATATTATACCTATAGATGAGAAGTACGGTATATATTATACCTATAGATGAGACGTACAGTATATATTATACCTATAGATGAGACGTACAGCATATATTATACCTATAAATGAGACGTGCAGTATATATTATACCTATAGATGAGAGGTACAGTATATATTATACCTATAGATGAGACGTACAGTATATATTATACCTATAGATGAGAGTACAGTATATATTATACCTATAGATGAGAGGTACAGTATATTTTATACCTATAGATGAGAAGTGCCGTATATATTATACCTATAGATGAGAGGTACAGTATATATTATACCTATAGATGAGACGTACAGTATATATTATACCTATAGATGAGAGTACAGTATATATTATACCTATAGATGAGACGTACGGTATATATTATACCTATAGATGAGAGGTACGGTATATATTATACCTATAGATGAGACGTACGGCATATATTATACCTATAGATGAGACGTACGGTATATATTATACCTATAGATGAGACGTGCAGTATATATTATACCTATAGATGAGACGTACAGTATATATTATACCTATAGATGGGACGTACAGTATATATTATACCTATATATGAGACGTGCAGTATATTTTATACCTATAGATGAGAGTACAGTATATATTATACCTATAGATGAGACGTACGGCTTATATTATACCTATAGATGAGACGTGCAGTATATATTATACCTATAGATGAGACGTACGGTATATATTATACCTATAGATGAGACGTGCAGTATATTTTATACCTATAGATGAGAGTACAGTATATATTATACCTATAGATGAGACGTACAGTATATATTATACCTATATATGAGACGTGCAGTATATTTTATACCTATAGATGAGAGTACAGTGTATATTATACCTATAGATGAGAGGTACAGTATATATTATACCTATAGATGAGACGTGCAGTATATATTATACCTATAGATGAGACGTACGGTATATATTATACCTATAGATGAGACGTGCAGTATATTTTATACCTATAGATGAGAGTACAGTATATATTATACCTATAGATGAGACGTACGGCATATATTATACCTATAGATGAGACGTACGGCATATATTATACCTATAGATGAGACGTACGGTATATATTATACCTATAGATGAGACGTGCAGTATATATTATACCTATAGATGAGACGTACGGTATATATTATACCTATAGATGAGACGTGCAGTATATATTATACCTATAGATGAGACGTACAGTGTATATTATACCTATAGATGAGACGTACAGCATATATTATACCTATAGATGAGACGTGCCGTATATTTTATACCTATAGATGAGAGTACAGTGTATATTATACCTATAGAAGAGAGGTACAGTATATAATATACCTATAGATGAGACGTGCAGTATATATTATACCTATAGATGAGACGTACGGTATATATTATACCTATAGATGAGACGTGCAGTATATATTATACCTATAGATGAGAGTACAGTATATATTATACCTATAGATGAGAAGTACGGTATATATTATACCTATAGATGAGACGTACAGTATATATTATACCTATAGATGAGACGTACAGCATATATTATACCTATAGATGAGACGTGCAGTATATATTATACCTATAGATGAGAGGTACAGTATATATTATACCTATAGATGAGACGTACAGTATATATTATACCTATAGATGAGAGTACAGTATATATTATACCTATAGATGAGAGGTACAGTATATTTTATACCTATAGATGAGACGTGCCGTATATATTATACCTATAGATGAGAGGTACAGTATATATTATACCTATAGATGAGACGTACAGTATATATTATACCTATAGATGAGAGTACAGTATATATTATACCTATAGATGAGAGGTCCAGTATATTTTATACCTATAGATGAGACGTACAGTATATATTATACCTATAGATGAGAGTACAGTATATATTATACCTATAGATGAGACGTACAGTATATATTATACCTATAGATGAGACGTACAGCATATATTATACCTATAGATGAGACGTACGGTATATATTATACCTATAGATGAGACGTGCAGTATATATTATACCTATAGATGAGAGTACAGTATATATTATACCTATAGATGAGACGTGCAGTATATATTATACCTATAGATGAGACGTACGGTATATATTATACCTATAGATGAGAGTACAGTATATATTATACCTATAGATGAGACGTACAGTATATATTATACCTATAGATGAGACGTGCAGTATATATTATACCTATAGATGAGACGTACAGTATATATTATACCTATAGATGAGACGTGCAGTATATATTATACCTATAGATGAGAGTGCAGTATATATTATACCTATAGATGAGACGTACAGTATATATTATACCTATAGATGAGACGTGCAGTATATATTATACCTATAGATGAGACGTGCAGTATATATTATACCTATAGATGAGACGTACAGTATATATTATACCTATAGATGAGACGTGCAGTATATATTATACCTATAGATGAGACGTGCAGTATATATTATACCTATAGATGAGACGTGCAGTATATATTATACCTATAGATGAGAGTACAGTATATATTATACCTATAGATGAGACGTGCAGTATATATTATACCTATAGATGAGACGTACGGTATATATTATACCTATAGATGAGAGTACAGTATATATTATACCTATAGATGAGACGTGCAGTATATATTATACCTATAGATGAGACGTACAGTATATATTATACCTATAGATGAGACGTGCAGTATATATTATACCTATAGATGAGACGTACGGTATATATTATACCTATAGATGAGAGTACAGCATATATTATACCTATAGATGAGACGTGCTGTATATTTTATACCTATAGATGAGAGTACAGTGTATATTATACCTATAGATGAAAGGTACAGTATATATTATACCTATAGATGAGACGTGCAGTATATATTATACCTATAGATGAGACGTACAGTATATATTATACCTATAGATGAGACGTACGGTATATATTATACCTATAGATGAGAGTACAGTGTATATTATACCTATAGATGAGAGGTACAGTATATATTATACCTATAGATGAGACGTGCAGTATATATTATACCTATAGATGAGACGTACGGTATATATTATACCTATAGATGAGACGTACAGTATATATTATACCTATAGATGAGAGGTCCGGCATATATTATGCCTATAGATTAGACGTACGGTATATATTATACCTATAGATGAGACGTACGGTATATATTATACCTATAGATGAGACGTACAGTATATTTTATACGTATAGATGAGAGTACAGTGTATATTATACCTATAGATGAGACGTGCAGTATATATTATACCTATAGATGAGACGTACAGTATATATTATACCTATAGATGAGACGTGCAGTATATATTATACCTATAGATGAGAGTACAGTATATATTATACCTATAGATGAGAGTACAGTGTATATTATACCTATAGATGAGAGGTACAGTATATATTATAACTATAGATGAGAGGTACAGTATATATTATAACTATAGATGAGACGTGCAGTATATATTATACCTATAGATGAGAGTACAGTATATATTATACCTATAGATGAGAAGTACGGTATATATTATACCTATAGATGAGACGTACAGCATATATTATACCTATAGATGAGACGTGCCGTATATTTTATACCTATAGATGAGAGTACAGTGTATATTATACCTATAGATGAGAGGTACAGTATATATTATAACTATAGATGAGAGGTACAGTATATATTATAACTATAGATGAGACGTGCAGTATATATTATACCTATAGATGAGAGTACAGTATATATTATACCTATAGATGAGAAGTACGGTATATATTATATCTATAGATGAGACGTACAGTATATATTATACCTATAGATGAGACGTACAGTATATATTATACCTATAGATGAGACGTACAGTATATATTATACCTATAGATGAGAGGTACAGTATATATTATAACTATAGATGAGACGTGCAGTATATATTATACCTATAGATGAGAGTACAGTATATATTATACCTATAGATGAGAAGTACGGTATATATTATATCTATAGATGAGACGTACAGTATATATTATACCTATAGATGAGACGTGCAGTATATATTATACCTATAGATGAGACGTACAGTATATATTATACCTATAGATGAGACGTGCAGTATATATTATACCTATAGATGAGAAGTACGGTATATATTATACCTATAGATGAGAGGTACAGTAAATATTATACCTATAGATGAGACGTGCAGTATATATTATACCTATAGATGAGACGTGCAGTATATATTATACCTATAGATGAGACGTACGGTATATATTATACCTATAGATGAGAGGTACAGTATATATTATACCTATAGATGAGATGTACGGTATATATTATACCTATAGATGAGACGTACGGTATATATTATACCTATAGATGAGACGTACAGTATATATTATACCTATAGATGAGAGGTACAGTATATATTATACCTATAGATGAGACGTACAGTATATATTATACCTATAGATGAGACGTACGGTATATATTATACCTATAGATGAGACGTGCAGTATATATTATACCTATAGATGAGACGTGTAGTATATATTATACCTATAGATGAGAGGTACAGTATATATTATACCTTTAGATGAGACGTACAGTATATATTATACCTATAGATGAGACGTGCAGTATATATTATACCTATAGATGAGACGTGTAGTATATATTATACCTATAGATGAGAAGTACGATATATATTATACCTATAGATGAGACGTACAGTATATATTATACCTATAGATGAGACGTGCAGTATATATTATACCTATAGATGAGACGTACAGTATATATTATACCTATAGATGAGAGGTGCAGTATATATTATACCTATAGATGAGACGTACGGTATATATTATACCTATAGATGAGACGTACGGTATATATTATACCTATAGATGAGACGTACGGTATATATTATACCTATAGATGAGAGGTACAGTATATATTATACCTATAGATGAGACGTACGGTATATATTATACCTATAGATGAGACGTGCAGTATATATTATACCTATAGATGAGACGTGTAGTATATATTATACCTATAGATGAGAGGTACAGTATATATTATACCTATAGATGAGACGTACAGTATATATTATACCTATAGATGAGACGTGCAGTATATATTATACCTATAGATGAGACGTGTAGTATATATTATACCTATAGATGAGAAGTACGATATATATTATACCTATAGATGAGACGTGCAGCATATATTATACCTATAGATGAGATATGCAGTATATATTATACCTATAGATGAGACGTACAGTATATATTATACCTATAGATGAGAGGTGCAGTATATATTATACCTATAGATGAGACGTACGGTATATATTATACCTATAGATGAGAGGTACGGTATATATTATACCTATAGATGAGACGTGCGGTATATATTATACCTATAGATGAGACGTACAGTATATATTATACCTATAGATGAGACGTACAGTATATATTATACCTATAGATGAGACGTACGGTATATATTATACCTATAGATGAGACGTACGGTATATATTATACCTATAGATGAGAGGTACAGTATATATTATACCTATAGATGAGACGTGCAGCATATATTATACCTATAGATGAGACGTGCAGCATATATTATACCTATAGATGAGACCTACAGTATATATTATACCTATAGATGAGACGTGCAGTATATATTATACCTATAGATGAGACGTGCAGCATATATTATACCTATAGATGAGATATGCAGTATATATTATACCTATAGATGAGACGTACAGTATATATTATACCTATAGATGAGACGTACAGTATATATTATACCTATAGATGAGAGTACAGTATATATTATACCTATAGATGAGACATACGGTATATATTATACCTATAGATGAGAGGTACGGTATATATTATACCTATAGATGAGACGTGCGGTATATATTATACCTATAGATGAGACGTACAGTATATATTATACCTATAGATGAGACGTACAGTATATATTATACCTATAGATGAGAGGTACAGTATATATTATACCTATAGATGAGACGTACAGTATATATTATACCTATAGATGAGACATACAGTATATATTATACCTATAGATGAGACGTACAGTATATATTATACCTATAGATGAGAGTACAGTATATATTATACCTATAGATGAGACGTACGGTATATATTATACCTATAGATGAGAGGTACGGTATATATTATACCTATAGATGAGACGTGCGGTATATATTATACCTATAGATGAGACGTACAGTATATATTATACCTATAGATGAGACGTACAGTATATATTATACCTATAGATGAGAGGTACGGCATATATTATGCCTATAGATGAGACGTACAGTATATATTATACCTATAGATGAGAGGTACAGTATATATTATACCTATAGATGAGACGTACAGTATATATTATACCTATAGATGAGACGTGCAGTATATATTATACCTATAGATGAGACGTACGGTATATATTATACCTATAGATGAGACGTACAGTATATATTATACCTATAGATGAGACGTACGGCATATATTATGCCTATAGATTAGACGTACGGTATATATTATACCTATAGATGAGACGTACAGTATATATTATACCTATAGATGAGACGTACAGCATATATACCTATAGATGAGACGTGCAGTATATATTATACCTATAGATGAGAGTACAGTATATATTATACCTATAGATGAGACGTACAGTATATATTATACCTATAGATGAGACGTACAGCATATATTATACCTATAGATGAGACATACAGTATATATTATACCTATAGATGAGACGTACGGTATATATTATACCTATAGATGAGACGTAAAGTATATATTATACCTATAGATGAGACGTACGGTATATATTATACCTATAGATGAGACGTGCGGTATATATTATACCTATAGATGAGACGTGCAGTATATATTATACCTATAGATGAGACGTACGGTATATATTATACCTATAGATGAGACGTACAGTATATATTATACCTATAGATGAGAGGTACGGCATATATTATGCCTATAGATTAGACGTACGGTATATATTATACCTATAGATGAGACGTACAGTATATATTATACCTATAGATGAGACGTACAGCATATATACCTATAGATGAGACGTGCAGTATATATTATACCTATAGATGAGAGTACAGTATATATTATACCTATAGATGAGACGTGCAGTATATATTATACCTATAGATGAGAGGTACGGTATATATTATACCTATAGATGAGACATACAGTATATATTATACCTATAGATGAGACGTAAAGTATATATTATACCTATAGATGAGATGTAAAGTATATATTATACCTATAGATGAGAGGTACGGTATATATTATACCTATAGATGAGACGTGCGGTATATATTATACCTATAGATGAGACGTACAGTATATATTATACCTATAGATGAGAGGTACGGTATATATTATACCTATAGATGAGACGTACAGTATATATTATACCTATAGATGAGACGTGCAGTATATATTATACCTATAGATGAGAGGTACGGTATATATTATACCTATAGATGAGACGTGCAGTATATATTATACCTATAGATGAGACGTACAGTATATATTATACCTATAGATGAGACGTACGGTATATATTATACCTATAGATGAGACGTGCGGTATATATTATACCTATAGATGAGACGTACAGTATATATTATACCTATATATGAGACGTACAGTATATATTATACCTATAGATGAGACGTACGGTATATATTATACCTATAGATGACGTGCAGTATATATTATACCTATAGATGAGACGTAGAGTATATATTATACCTATAGATGAGAGGTACGGTATATATTATACCTATAGATGAGACGTACAGTATATATTATACCTATATATGAGACGTGCAGTATATATTATACCTATAGATGAGACGTGCAGTATATATTATACCTATAGATGACGTGCAGTATATATTATACCTATAGATGAGAGGTACGGTATATATTATACCTATAGATGAGACGTGCAGTATATATTATACCTATAGATGAGACGTACAGTATATATTATACCTATAGATGAGACGTGCAGTATATATTATACCTATAGATGAGACGTACAGTATATATTATACCTATAGATGAGTCGTACGGTATATATTATACCTATAGATGAGACGTGCAGTATATATTATACCTATAGATGAGAGGTACAGTATATATTATACCTATAGATGAGAGGTACAGTATATATTATACCTATAGATGACAGTACAGTATATATTATACCTATAGATGAGACGTACAGTATATATTATACCTATAGATGAGACGTACAGTATATATTATACCTATAGATGACAGTACAGTATATATTATACCTATAGATGAGACGTACAGCATATATTATACCTATAGATGAGAGGTCTGCACATCCCTCGCTCGGCGGTCTCTGCGTCCCCCATGTTCAGCTGCTCCATCTCCACCACATTATTAATAATGTACCAGTCATGTTCTTGGATGTTCTGCCCCCGGCCGCGCTGACGATTCTGATCCCAAATTCATAAATATTTCAATTCTGGAAATCTATGTAACCAGCAACAAAATGTGCTAATCCGAATCACTGACCCCTGACCACAACATGTCCAGACCCCAGACCAAACAAGGCCCACAAACTCACCAAAGGTGAGACCGCAGACCAAATAAGATCCCCTAAACACAAACATGAGACCCCAGACCAAACAAGACCCCCTGAACGCACCAAATATGAGACCCCAGACCAAACAAGACCCCCCCAAACAAACCAAAGATGAGACTCCAGACCAAACAAGACCCTCAAACACAAAGATGAGACTCCAGACCAAACAAGAACCCTGATCTCAAAGATGAGACCCCAGAACAAACAAGACCCCCTGAACACACCAAAGATGAGACCCCAGACCAAACAAGACCCCCCGAGCACGTCAAAGATGAGACCCCAGACCAAACAAGACCCTCAAGCACAAAGATGAGACCCCAGACCAAACAAGACCCCTGATCTCAAAGATGAGACCCCAGAGCAAACAATCCCGAAAAGTAGGAAGAATGGGAAGCATTTAAGGAAACCAGGATGGATGAACACAGAACTTAAACACATGCTAAAAAGAAAGAAAGAAATGTTTATTAAATGGAAAGAGGGAGGCATATCTAAAGAAGATTATAATGCAGTCTGCAGATCCTGCAGGGCACGTATCAGGTTAGCTAAAGCTGACAATGCATTAAGGCTTGCAAGAGATGTCAAAAGCAATAAAAAAGGATTTTGGGGGTATGTCAAAAGTAAAAGAAAAGTCAAAGATGCTATAGGATTTTTACAGGATGAAAATGGAGAAATGGTAAGAGAGGATGTTGAGAAGGCCGAACTTTTTAATTCCTATTTTGCATCTGTTTTCTCTCAGAAAGAAAATGTAACATCAACTGATCTTCACTGTCCTTTTAAAGGAATAGAGGAATCCAAGTTATCTGTAAACAGAAAGATTGTGAGGGAATATTTAGCTAACATAAATGAGTTCAAGTCTCCAGGTCCAGATGAATTACACCCCAGAGTACTGAAGGAGATCGTAGAAGAAATTTTAGAACCACTCTCCATAATCTTTGAAAATTCTTGGAGAACAGAAGTCCCAGAAGACTGGAGAAGAGCAAATGTTGTTCCTATCTTCAAAAAGGGGAAGAAGGTTGACCCAGGGAACTATAGGCCGGTGAGTCTGACTTCTATACCAGGAAAGATCTTTGAACAAATTATTAAACAACATGTATGTAAGTACATGGATAAGAATGAAGTGATTAACCAGAGTCAGCATGGGTTTGTAACTAACAAGTCATGTCAGACTAACTTAATTTCCTTCTATGACAGAATCACTGACTGGGTGGATCAGGGAAATGCTTTAGATATAGTATATCTTGACTTCAGCAAAGCATTTGACAAAGTATCTCACACCATCCTTATTGAAAAAATGACCAAGTATGCAATGGACCAGGCAACTGTTAGGTGGATTCATAACTGGCTTAGTGATCGGACTCAAAGGGTGGTTGTAAATGGCTTCACATCCAGCTGGATGAATGTCTCAAGTGGGGTACCACAGGGCTCCATCCTGGGACCTGTATTGTTCAACATCTTTATCAATGATTTAGATGAAGGAATTGAGGGTAAACTGATTAAATTTGCTGATGACACAAAGCTAGGAGGGATAGCTAATACTAAAGAAGAGAGAGAGAGGATTCAAAAAGACCTAAATAAACTTGAGCAGTGGGCAGCAACCAACAGAATGGTTTTTAACAGGGAAAAATGCAAAGTACTACATCTGGGCAATAAAAATGAAAAAAGCATATACAGAATGGGAGGAATAGAGCTAAGCAACAGCACATGTGAAAAAGACTTAGGTATACTAATAGATCATAGACTGAACATGAGTCAACAGTGTGATGCAGCAGCAAAAAAGGCAAATACAATTCTGGGATGTATTAACAGAAGCATACAGTCTAGATCACGTGAAGTCATTATCGGTCTGTACTCCTCTTTGGTCAGACCTCATCTGGAATACTGTGTACAGTTTTGGGCACCACATTTTAAAAAAGACATAGACAAACTGGAGCAAGTTCAGAGAAGAGCGACCAGAATGGTGACTGGTCTGCAAACCATGTCCTATGAGGAACGGTTGCAGGATTTGGGAATGTTTAGCTTGCAAAAAAGAAGACTGAGAGGAGACTTAATAGCTGTCTACAAATATGTCAAGGGCTGTCACATTGTAGAAGGATCATCTTTATTCTCATTTTCACAAGGAAAGACTAGAAGCAACGGGATGAAACTAAATGGGAGGAGACACAGATTAGATATTAGAAAAAACTTTTTGACAGTTAGGGTGATTAATGAGTGGAACAGGCTGCCACGAGAGGTGGTGAGTTCCCCTTCAATGGACGTCTTCAAACAGAGGCTGGACAGACATCTGTCTGAGATGATCTAGTGAATCCTGCTTTGAGCAGGGGGTTGGACCAGATGACCCAGGAGGTCCCTTCCAACTCTACCATTCTATGATTCTATGATTCTATGAAGGCCCCCCGAACACAAAGATGAGACCCCAGACCAAACAAGGCCCTCCCCGATCTCAAAGATGAGTCCCCAGACCATTCCATAGACCCTGGACCTGTGATGACGCACTGCATGTATATATATTGTGGTAGATCGCCTCACTTGGTTGCTCATAGAGGTACAGAGGAACACTGTCTCTTTAAATCTTCTGTGATTTATTAAGAGCACTGCATAAACCACAGCATTGTTAGCAAAACAAACACGGCCTTCCCGGCCGAACAGGAAAAACAAAACATAACGTATGGCACAGTCCTTGTTCTTACGGGTAACCGCCCACTTCAGGAACAAACAACCCAAGATTTAGCTTTCCTTAACATGAATGTGTCACCCTGGCCTGGATGCCACAAATATAATAAAGCTGTGTCTGAGAGCAAGGGGGAGGTTCTCTAGTCAGGGGAACATTAGCATGCAATGCCTCCTGTCTCAGGCCAGTAGGGGGAGCAGGCTGCCCCTATAAAAGCTGGAACTGGGGGCAGGGTTAGAGAGAGCTGGACGACCTGTCTCTGGACTGAGGGGTGTCCCAGAGCAGGGACAGACAGTTGTGTTGCAAACTAAGAGGACGTGTGGCAGTAGGAGAGCCACAAGCCAGAAACAAAGGTGAAGTGAGCCTGTCCTGGCAGACAAAGAACCAAATTTACCAGACTTTGGTGTCTGAGGCTGTGAGGATTCCACGTCCTACAGCAGATAACCAGTCCGCAGGGGACTGTATGTTCCTTGGCCTAAGAAGCCCGGAGGCTTCGCCACAGCAGAAGGGACCAGCAGAGCCGTACCAGGCCGGGCGTAGAAAGGGACCCACGTTGCAAACCATACGGGCGAGAGGACACGGTGAGCTCGGGACCGTGGGCTGTTACCCTACAAGGAGGAGATAGCCAGAAGGAGCGCAGAGAGAACGGTAGGCCTACACCTTCACCCTGACCAGGGCCAATTTCCCATTTGCTCTCAGACATCCAGGTCCCCTCCTAGCTGGGACTGTTTGTGGGTCAGTTCACCTGTTCTAGTAAAGACCCTGGACTGCAACCTGTTGTCTGTGTGCTCCTTGCTCCTCCAGCACTAACGGTACTGGGACGCCCTACACCATCACCCCCATCTTCCATTATACTGCCCTGGGGCCACACTCTTCCCGTGGGGAGTCACACCACCCCAGCTGCATACATCATCAGCCCCAGCGATCCGCCTGGCAGCGGCGGTTCGCACTGACCGCAATCCACGGGTGGCGTAGTCGGACATACCAACAGCGCATCGCAGACTACCACTGGTCTGACCACCCTGAGCCACGGAACCGGGTAGCCACTACTACCCCCATCGTTCCCCTATTGCCCGGATCTGAGTGCCCCACGGCCCAGGGGGCGAGTCAGCTTTGGCGTAGTCGGCAGGATTGTAACCAACCCGCCACAAACGGGTATTGCGTGCCTAGAAAAGACTTTGCACTTACCTGAGTGAAGTTTCCCACCATCCGGAGCCGTTTCCCGCCATTTTCAGCCGTCTCCCGCCATCTTCCGTCGGTTCCCGCCATCTTCAGCCTTTTTCCTGCCATCGGACGCCATCTTCAGGACGCCGCGCAGGAAGAAGAGGGGCGTGGACGTCCAAACCGCGCGAGACCCGAAGCTCCGCCCCACGCACCGACGCTGCGCAAGGTCCTGGAAGGTAGAGAGAGCGACACTGACGACACCAGGACGCGACACAAGGTCCTCGTCCAGAGCAGCACCAGCGGAGCCGCGGCCTACAGAAGAGGATCGTCGGAAGGTAGGCCACGCTTAACTAGGGGGGAGGAAGATGTCGGACACAGAGGCGCCCACTACCACCAGCGCAGCTGCAGCAGCGGTGATGCCCTTTTCCCTGCCCTACATCCCTGGAGCGGCCTGGCTGCCCAAATACTCAGGGGAGCCCCATGCCCTAACTGACTTCAAGGAAAGGCTGTACAGTTTGTTCCAAGTCTACCCCCTGACAGAGGAACAGAAGGTTAGCATACTAACGGGGCAGTTAACTGGCGCAGCCCAAAGGGAGGTAAAATCATGGCCCACTGAGGAGAAAAGAACTGTAAAGGACATTCTGGCCCGGCTGCGGGGTACCTTGAGGACTCGGCTGCTACAGGGGTATTGCACCTCGAGCCAGAGGTGTGGTATTCCACTCCCGGGTAAGGATGGAGTGTGGGACTGAGCTCAGTAAGCTGCATGCACTACACTCATCCCATTTCCGGGGGACAGAACAACGGTACTCCCACCAAGTAGATGTGCAGGTACGACAGCGTCTGTCCCTGGCTGGAGTGGGAGGGGGGGAGGAACATCCCAGTAGTGTAGGGGCAGATAGGGGAGGGGCTCTGGGCATAGAGGTAGGAGCCCATTGGGTGCTAGTCACCTGGGCTCACACATAGAGGGAGTATATAAGGTGGGCACCATCTAGGAACAGGGAGAGTTCAGGGAGTGAGTTCAGAGAGGAGCTCAGCCAGGAGGGCTGACAGGGAGCTGTGGCTCCGGCTGGGCCCAGCTCCAGGGCCAGGCCTGTAGTGGAGAGGAGGAGGAAGAAAGGCCCAGAGACGCAGGACAAGAGGGAACCCTGAGATCCCACAAGTGGACGGGTGAAGGGTTGGCAGAAAAAGGGTACCAGATCCCAAGCTGGCAGAGGCAAGATATCCTTAACCAGGAACCGGAGGTCGTGGTCAAGCTTTGGCACGACCCTCACCACACTCACCAGGAAGGCAAACCACGAATAGGGTCAGGAAAGCCAGAAAAGGTTTTGCCACCAAGAGGACCGAGGGAGCCGGACAAAGGTGGGTCCCTGGTGGGAACGGCCAGTAGGAAGGAAGAGAGGGGAGCTCAGGACCACGCTCTGGAACTACCTGGGGGTTGGCCGAGTCCCACACCTGGTGGACGCAGCACGACTCGGGTGGTCACTCAAGGCCGGAGTGACCGGAGCAACACCTGTGAGTAAAAACCCTGAAACTGCATCACACGTCTCTGAGCATCCTTGCCGCACCCTCACTACCACCATCATCTACACTTGCTGCCCTGAGGCCGTACCCCTCCCGTTGGGGGTTATACCATCTATGCTGCACAACTATATCACCGGCCTCAGCGGACTGTCCTGCAGCTGCGGCCCTAAAGCTGCATTCAACGGGTGGCGTAGTCGTACAACACTCTACTATTCAAGACACTGCCGCTCAGCTTGACTCCCTGGGCACGGACCGGGTCACCGCCACGAGACTACTACTCCCATCTGATCCGGATCCGGGTAAGCTCCCCCGTGCGCGCGATGCCGCGCGACGCAGCAGGCCCAGGGGCGCGTCAACTTTGGCGTAGTCGGCAGGATTACGTGCCCGCAACTACCGGGTACTGCGTGCCTGAAGAAAAGTTTATATGTACCGTAAGAAGAAGTCTCCCGCCAATTCCGGAGGGTCCCCGTCATCGGACGCCATCTCGGGTCGTTTCCCGCCGTTTGCCCGCCATCTGCAGCCTTTTCCCGCCATCCGCAGAGTTTCCCGCCATTGGGAGACGATTCCCGCCATCTGGGACGATTTCCCGCCCTGGCAGAGCGGACGCCATTATGGGCGTGCCAGAGGGTGGCAAGAGACGACCTCCCATCGTGGGCCTGGTCCCAGAAGAGCGCCAAAAGCGGAGACCGCCCCCACCAGCAGGGACTGCAATGATAGAGATGTCCATCAGAGCGAGGGGTCTGCCCCTGGAACTGACAATCACTAAGTTGCCCCGGCACCACCCTCAGTATGGGCGGATCAAGAACAAAAGAGAGAGGATGGGTGCAGCCTGGAGGAGTCTGGAAAGATCGCACCCGGAGATGGAGGGAGAGTCAGGCAGCACCGACCCTGTGGTCAGGAGCCTGTTGCAGGCCGCCACCCCAGAAGGCCTGGTGGAGATCCTGGCACAGCTCCCCAAAGATCGGGAGCATGCACAGACCGCACTGGAGGGCTTGGCTCGGAAGATGGCCCGAGTGCAGCAAGAAGTGCTGGCCGAGTGGAGCAGAGAAATGGCCCTGCAGGCTGGAACCCGCCAGCAAAGAACGCCACCCGGGACGAGGAGCCTGTCTGCCTCTGAGGATGGTGCAGGAGGGACGAAGGCCGGAGACGACGCCGTGGAAGGAGCTGAAGAGACGGAAGCAGGTAAAGGGGACGTCACCACCCCAAGCCTAGTAGCCGTAAGCCTGCCCCAGCTCCCCGTCGCAGAGCCCGAGATCCCACCGACCGTGCCCGTTACTGCACCGCCACCGCTCCAAACTAGGCCTCAAGCGGCAGGAGCCGCGGCCGCGCCCCCTGTGACGTCACGCGCCTCAACCCTGAGCGCGGTCAAGCAGGAAGCGCCACCGGCCTGGTCTCAAGGCCGAGTACCCCCGGGCGCCGCCGTTTCCACAGTGCCCTTCACCTTCAAAGTGCCACCGGCCTGGTCGCAAGGCCTGGTGAATCCGGGCGCAGCTATCACCACCGCGCCCCCAACCTCCACCGTGCTGCCCTTAGGTGAAGACCTGCTCGCACAGCATACTTGCCCGGATGGGCAGCCCTTTGAGTGGCCACCGGAGTACCTCAGTCCCCGACTCCGGAAGGAAAGGCCCCTGTGTGAGCCCCTGATTCCGGCTCCGGCGCCCGCCAAGATCACCCCACTCCCGTTGGAGGAGGCGCAGTTCGCATGGGACCCCACCGGTGAAAACCTCATGGGGTTCACCCAAGAGACCCGGGCGGCCGCAGCCCAGCGTGCGGAGTGCTGCCGACAACAACTGGAGGTCTTTAACAAAGAACGGCGAGAGAGGCGGGTCCGCGAGGAGCGGCTGCAGGTCCAAAGTGCGGAGCAGAAAAGCCGGGCCCGACGAAACCCCCTTTCGGCCCACGGTCCCCGCGCCACCGGGACTGTAGTAAAATTTCAAATGGAGCACGGCTGGGGCTTTATCAGGGATCACAGAACCCCCGGCGACGTCTTTGTTACCCGCAGGGATGTCGAGTCCCACCTGCCAGAGGGACACCGTGGACGTGACCTTTACCTGGGTGACGAGGTCACCTTCACCCGGCATCAGTGTGCAAAAGGACCATACGCCCTTCATGTGCACCGGCTGACGGAGGAAGAGCTGCGGTATGAGGAGGAACAAGAGGACCCGGACGGGTCTGAAGATTACTCTCAGGAGGAGACAAGGAGAGGACACCGCTGCTGAAGGGAAGTAGCACAAACTGAAACTGTATATAGTTACCCGTAGGCGTACTTGACATGCTGCTAATCAGAGTGCGTTCCCCGTTGGGACTAGTGTGAATTGTTCCCTGTGTGTCCCTATCCCTAACCAGGCTGAGGACTGTGAGCAGCCATTCCTTATCCCCACAGGCTGAGGACTGTGAGCAGCCATTCCCCTATTCCCCACTGGCCGAGGACTGAGAGCGGCCATACCCTGTAAATAGTTGCGCTTCCTAAAGCGCCCCCTTCTGGTTTTATAAAGAACTGTTTTTCTTCCAGTGACTGTTGCACTTTACCCGGTCACAAGTTGCACCGTGGCCGGAGGAATAAGAATGCTTTATATGGGAAAGTTTTATATCAAAAGTTTATGCTGCTAAGATAGTAATCTAAAAAAAAAAAAAATTACCTGTAATGTTATATCTTCTGATAATGTTTTATATGTTAGTGTATATTTTAAAAGTTTGTATGTTTTGGTATGTTTTATTCTTTTCCAGCCCGAGGACGTGCTGTGATTTACCAGGGGGGAATGTAGCACCCCGAGGACTCGGCTGCTACAGGGGTATTGCACCTCGAGCCAGAGGTGTGGTATTCCACTCCCGGGTAAGGATGGAGTGTGGGACTGAGCTCAGTAAGCTGCATGCACTACACTCATCCCATTTCCGGGGGACAGAACAACGGTACTCCCACCAAGTAGATGTGCAGGTACGACAGCGTCTGTCCCTGGCTGGAGTGGGAGGGGGGGAGGAACATCCCAGTAGTGTAGGGGCAGATAGGGGAGGGGCTCTGGGCATAGAGGTAGGAGCCCATTGGGTGCTAGTCACCTGGGCTCACACATAGAGGGAGTATATAAGGTGGGCACCATCTAGGAACAGGGAGAGTTCAGGGAGTGAGTTCAGAGAGGAGCTCAGCCAGGAGGGCTGACAGGGAGCTGTGGCTCCGGTTGGGCCCAGCTCCAGGGCCAGGCCTGTAGTGGAGAGGAGGAGGAAGAAAGGCCCAGAGACGCAGGACAAGAGGGAACCCTGAGATCCCACAAGTGGATGGGTGAAGGGTTGGCAGAAAAAGGGTACCGGATCCCAAGCTGGCAGAGGCAAGATATCCTTAACCAGGAACCGGAGGTCGTGGTCAAGCTTTGGCACGACCCTCACCACACTCACCAGGAAGGCAAACCACGAATAGGGTCAGGAAAGCCAGAAAAGGTTTTGCCACCAAGAGGACCGAGGGAGCCGGACAAAGGTGGGTCCCTGGTGGGAACGGCCAGTAGGAAGGAAGAGAGGGGAGCTCAGGACCACGCTCTGGAACTACCTGGGGGTTGGCCGAGTCCCACACCAGGTGGACGCAGCACGACTCGGGTGGTCACTCAAGGCCGGAGTGACCGGAGCAACACCTGTGAGTAAAAACCCTGAAACTGCATCACACGTCTCTGAGCATCCTTGCCGCACCCTCACTACCACCATCATCTACACTTGCTGCCCTGAGGCCGTACCCCTCCCGTTGGGGGTTATACCATCTACGCTGCACAACTATATCACCGGCCTCAGCGGACTGTCCTGCAGCAGCGGCCCTAAAGCTGCATTCAACGGGTGGCGTAGTCGTACAACACTCTACTATTCAAGACACTGCCGCTCAGCTTGACTCCCTGGGCACGGACCGGGTCACCGCCACGAGACTACTACTCCCATCTGATCCGGATCCGGGTAAGCTCCCCCGTGCGCGCGATGCCGCGCGACGCAGCAGGCCCAGGGGCGCGTCATAAGCATCGGAGACTACAGGACAGCATCGGAGACTATGCCCTAAATTTGCAGGAAGCCTTGAGGGCTATTCAACAAACTGACCCTGGCAGTGTGCAGGAAACGGATAAGCTACTAACAGAACAATTCATAGAAGGTCTGCTGTCTAGCGCCCACAGGGCCCAACTGCGCCTCATTTTCTTTCAGAACCCTGATCTGACTTTTGCCCAATTCAAAGACAGGGCCATAAGGGTGCTCCATGAACCCGCAACCAGTGGCGCTATAAACCCCCGGTGCCCTGCTCTCACCTATCACCAGGAGGCTGCGCCCTCCTCTATGGACTCCGTGGGGGCTGATGTACAGGCCCTGAACCAAGCCCGGTCGAGAGATCTGCACCACCAAGTCCAGGAGCGTCGCGGCGTTGACCAGGACCATCCAGGCATTGCAAGTGGACCCGTCAAGACCCATCGAGTTGGCCTCAAGTCCGGAGGATGTCCCGTGGCATCGACAGAGGAGGACCCCGTCGTTCAGAGGGAGGCCCACAGACCGCTACGCAGAGGATGGACAGCCCATTTGCCGTCGATGCAACCAGCCCGGACACATTTCCAGGTACTGTAATTTAAACGGGTCCAACCTGGGGCAGAGGGCCAACCCCCAGGCATAAGATCACCAGGCCCTTATAATTGGCGTGATAAGTACGTTGGGGGGCGACCGGTTTTACCCGTGGTGCTGGACGGTATCCCCATGAGTGCCTTGCTGGATACTGGGTCGCAAGTAACCACTATCCCTTATGTACTTTTTAAGCAGTATTGGACTGATGCTGATATCACACGGTATCCAGACAGTAACTTGGGCATCATCGCCAGTAATGGCTTGCCCGTGCCGCAGATGGAGTTCAAGGAGATGACCATTAAAATTGGTAAAGTTGAACTACCGGCACAGGGAGTAATTACTGTGGACATTGACCGGCGTGAAAGTCACCCTAAAATAACTGTGGGTACTAACGTGATTGAAAATTGTCTTTCAGAGGTAATTGTAATTCTACAACAGGTGGCGGTGAATGCTAGTTCCAGCCAACAGAGAGTCCTCAACAAGGAGATAAAAGCCCTGATGAGACGGCAGCAGGTAGAACTGTCTGGTGGTGAGATCGGTAGCGTAAGACTGAGTGACCCATTCCCCATTTCCATGCCTCCCAAAAGTGAAATGATGATCTGGTGTCGGACTGCAATCGGGTTAAGAGGTAGAGACTACCAAGCCATGGTAGAACCCGTGTACTCAGACAGCAGGCCCACCATTTTGACAGCCTGGGGGGTGGTTGATGTCCGTCATGGGAGGGTGCCCGTTCGCATTCTCAACATTGGGGAGAGGGAGGTACACTTACCCAGGTACGCTACACTCGCCAAACTGTTTGTTGTCGAACACAAAGCTATCAGGGCCGTGGAGCCTTTGCCTCCATCTCCACAGGTGGAGGGTAATGGCTCCCAGAAACAAAAGGAGGACTGGTGCCAGAAACTCCATGTGGGTGCTGACTCCGCTCCCCTGCACCAAAAACAAGGAGTCTACCGGGTGGTCCAGGAGTACGAGAGAATTTTTAGTAAGCACCCGCTAGACTTCGGCAGAGTAAAAGGGATAGAACACCATATCCCCACAGGGAGCCACCCACCAATAAAAGAGAGACACAGACCTGTACCCCCCCCCCCCCCGCACATTATCAGAACGCAAAGGGCATGCTAAGAGAAATAAAAGAAGCTGGGGTCATTAGAGATAGCTGTAGCCCCTGGGCAGCCCCCTTGGTTCTGGTGAAAAAGAAAGACGACACCATGAGAATGTGCGTGGACTATAGACAAATCAACCGTATCACCCATAAAGACGCATACCCGCTGCCTAGAATAGAGGAGTCTTTAGCCGCACTAAAATCAGCTAACTTCTTTTCTACTTTGGACCTTACTAGTGGGTACTGGCAGGTTCCTGTGGCAGAGGCTGACAAGGAGAAGACCGCCTTCACCACCCCGATGGGACTGAGCGAGTTCAACTGTATGCCCTTCGGGCTCTGCAACGCACCAGGGACCTTCCAGAGGCTGATGGAATGCTGTCTAGGGCACCGAAACTTCGAGATGGTCCTCCTTTACCTGGACGACGTGATCGTCTATTCGAAGACTTACAAGGACCATCTAAAGCACCTGGCCGAGGTGTTCGAAGCCCTGGCAGGCTATGGCCTGAAGGTGAAACCATCAAAGTGTCACCTGTTGAAACCGAAGGTCCAGTACCTAGGGCATGGGGTAAGTGCGGAAGGAGTGGCCCCCGACCCTGACAAGGTCACGGCAATCAAGAGCTGGCCAAGCCCTTCGAACATCAAGGAAGTGAGGCAATTCCTCGGGTTGGTAGGCTACTACCAAAGGTTCATCCCCGGGTTCACTAAGATGGCAGCTCCTATGCAGGACCTCCTGATAGGACAGTCTAAGTCCAGAAGCCAAAGGCCACCCTTCAAGTGGGATAAACCAGAAAGAGGAGTCCTTCCGTCAGTTGAAGATGGCCCTCACAGGGGATGAGATTCTGGCCTACCCTGATTATGGCCAGCCTTTTATTCTCCACACAGACGCCAGTAATGTGGGACTGGGAGCCGTACTGTCACAAAACCAACAGGGCAGAGAAAGGGTGATCACGTACGCCAGCCGGAAGCTGAGGCCCACCGAGAGGAACCGGGAGAAATACAGCTCCTTCAAGCTAGAATTCTTGGCGGTGGTGTGGGCCGTAACAGAACGCTTCAAGCATTACCTGGCCTCCGCAAAGTTCACTGTGTACGCGGACAACAACCCGTTAACACACCTAGACAGTGCAAGACTTGGTGCCCTGGAACAGCGGTGGATGGCCCGTCTCTCCAATTATGACTTCGTGATCAAGTACCGGGCAGTCAAAACCAATGCCAACACTGACGCCCTATCGAGAATGCCTCACTTACCTGAAGGTGACGAAGACCCAGAAGAGCTGGAGGAGGTAGAACTCCCCGCGTTTCACCGGTATGGAGCCGCTCAATACTCCCACCGCGTGAAGGAGGAAGATTTAACAACCGTTATGATCAATCCCCTACCTCACCACAGTTGGGCCGAGACCCAAGATAGTGACCCTGCAATCCGCCTGGTGAAAGATCTGTTGACCCAGGAAGACGCCCGCATGGATCCGGATGCTCCAGAGGAAGCCAAGCAGCTATGGAAAGAGAAGAGCAAGCTGTTCCTCTATGAAGGCAAGCTGTGCAGACGACTTGTCAACCACCGGACACACGAGCTGACCTGGCAAGTCGTGGTCCCAAGGCAGAATGCAGCTATGGTCCTGGGGGCTTACCATGACAGAGCGGGGCACTTCGGTTGGAAGAAACTGGAGTTCCTGCTAAGAGGACGGTTCTTTTGGGTCAGCATGAGAGGGGCTGTAGAGAAGTGGTGCAGGGACTGTGGCCCTTGTAACTTAAGGAGAAAAGACCGCACCAGCCAGAAGGCACCCTTGAAGCCCATCGTTACCCAGCAACCTCTTGAGCTGGTAGCTCTGGACCACGTTAAATTAGCTCCAAGCCGGTCAGGATACATCTACGCCCTGACAATCGTGGACCACAATTCCCGCTTTCTCGTGGTGGTCCCGGTAAAAGACTTGACAGCCCAAACGGCGGCCAGAGCCTTCCAGCAATACTTCTGCTGTCCACACGGATATCCGGAACAGGTCCTGACAGACCAGGGTCCAGCGTTCGAGGCTGAAATCTTCCAAGAGTTCTGCAACCTCTATGGCTGTAAGAAGATTCGGACAACGCCTTACCACCCACAAACCAACGGGATGTGTGAGAAAATGAACAATATAGTCATTGATCTCCTGAAGATGTTGCCCCTGGAGGAACGAGGCCTGTGGCCAGAAAAACTGTCGGACCTGATAGACTTATACAACCATATCCCGGTGAATGCTACAAACTGCACCCCGGCTTACCTGATGTGAGCCAGACCGGGTAAGCTGCCCGTAGACCTGGAGATGGGAGTCCTAACACCTGAGGACACCTCCCCAGATGCAGACTGGGATACGGAAAGGCAACTGCAGTACAAGAAGGTACAGGAGAGTGTGGAGAAGAGCCTGGCCCAGGTGAGAGAAAGGCAAGAAAGACTCTTCAACCAACACGCCCCTGCTGGTCCCCTGGAACCTGGTGAGCAGGTCCTGAAGCGAAAGAGAAGGCTACATAAGTTGGACGACCAGTGGGAAAGGGAACCCTACACCGTACTGCAGTCTGATCATGACAACTCGAAGGTGTGCGTGATCACCAGGGATGGAGGAGAAACCACTAGTACCGTCTCCAGAGACCACCTAAAAAGGTGCCCCGAGCGACTCCGTAGTCCAGAAGAGGATCAAAGTGACCTTGAACCCGCAGAGGACAAGGAAGAAATGATCAGCACCGTTCTCGGAGAGTTCCCTCAGTCCTGGACTCGAATAAACGATGCCATAGTGGTACCCGTCCTGCATTTCCTGCAACCGGCTCAGCAACAACCTACACTAGAGCCGGAAGGTGAAGAAGAGCAAGCAGTCCCAGAGGCAGAAGAGCCTGTACCAGCAGCCCAGTAGAGTCAACCCTCTGCTGACAGTGAGCCTGCCATGCCTGCGGTAAGCCAAAGAACCCGCAGACAGCTGCCTGCCCTACCTGTACACCCAGCTGGTAGCTGTACCCCTAACGCTAGTGGGGAAAGCCAGGTCGGTCCACCACCAGCCAGTGGGTTAAGGAGATCAACCAGGAGCACAAAAGGGCAGATACCCGATCGCTGGAGAATATAGGGTGCACTAAAACTGTAAATAACCCTGTTGCCAAGTGTTGAAATGTTTGCAAATTTACATGCATGATTGGTAATTCTGTGTTTCAGTTTCTTACAGTTACCGTACGGACTCAAAGGTTATGAACTTTTAATAACCGGGACTTTGTATGGAGTGCGTTCGGAGCCTGACCAAGAAATGAACTAAGACTGTAAAGGACTTGGGGCTAGTACAGACCCCCACCTGGTTAAGGCTCCCCGTTGTGTTGGTGATATGGACACCCGGTCACAGACCACACTGTGACCTTAAGAACTCAACCTGTGCGTCGTCTGTCTACTAATGTTTTATGGTCATGCATATTGTTCTTGTTTCTTGTTTAGTCCCGGAGTGCTAAATTTTACTAGGGGGGAATGTGTCACCCTGGCCTGGATGCCACAAATATAATAAAGCTGTGTCTGAGAGCAAGGGGGGGGTTCTCTAGTCAGTGGAACATTAGCATGCAATACCTCCTGTCTCAGGCCAGTAGGGGGAGCAGGCTGACCCTATAAAATCTGGAACTGGGGGCAGGGTTAGAGAGAACTGGACGACCTGTCTCTGGACTGAGGGGTGTCCCAGAGCCGAGAGGGACAGTTGTGTTGCACCCTAAGAGGACGTGTGGCAGTAGGAGAGCCACAAGCCAGGGACAAAGGCGAAGTGAGCCTGTCCTGGCAGACAAAGAACCAAATTTACCAGACTTTGGTGTCTGAGGCTGTGAGGATTCCACGTCCTACAGCAGATAACCAGTCCGCAGGGGACTGTATGCTCCTTGGCCTAAGAAGCCCGGAGGCTCCACCACAGCAGAAGGGACCAGCAGAGCCGTACTAGGCCGGGAGTAGAAAAGGACCCACGTTGCAAACCATACGGGGGAGAGGACACGGTGAGCTCAGGAACGCGGGCTCTTACCCTACAAGGAGGAGATAGCCAGAAGGAGCGCAGAGAGCATGGTAGGCCTACACCCTCACCCTGACCAGGGCCAATTTCCCATTTGCTCTCAGACATCCAGGTCCCCTCCCAGCCGGGACTGTTTGTGGGTCAGTTCACCTGTTCTAGTAAAGACCCTGGACTGCAACCTGTTGTCTGTGTGCTCCTTGCTCCTCCAGCACTAACGGTACTGGGATGCCCTACACCATCACCCCCATCTTCCATTATACTGCCCTGGGGCTGCACTCTTCCCGTGGGGAGTCACACCACCCCAGCTGCATACATCATCAGTCCCAGCGGTCTGCCTGGCAGCGGCGGTTCGCACTGACCGCAATCCACGGGTGGCGTAGTCGAACATACCAACAGCGCATCGCAGACTACCACTGGTCTGACCACCCTGAGCCACGGAAACCGGGTAGCCACTACTACCCCCATTGTTCCCCTATTGCCCGGATCCGAGTGCCCCACGGCCCAGGGGGCGAGTCATGAACACCACAGCTCCAGGGCTTGTGCCTCTTTTCTCTGGTCACCCCTATCTCAGGAATGTCTGCCTCAGGGGATACTACCTTCTCCTCTTCACACACCACATAGAAGGGAAACCCGTCAGATTATGGGGTCAGTGAGACTTTTTTTTAGGGCTAACCCGTTTCTTACCCAAGTAATCTAGGTCTCCGCCCCTCCCCCACAAGCCCCAAAACAACACAAAGTCCCGGCCTATGATGATTGGGTGAAACTAATCCGGGACTGCACCAACCTCATGGGACTCAGTACCTCGGGCCGTTTCAATGACCACTCTGGCCACCAGATAGTCTTTAGCATTCCCGTGAATGCAGCGGACACCAACCTTCTTCCCACGGATCAATTGGAGAGGGACTGTGGCCCTCACGAGGGTTACCAAACTTCCTGAGCCTAGTAGTCCAGTCATTTGCAGGCCATTCACTGTTATAGGACAAGCTTGGGCCCCCTTGCCTGGTGGACAGTCCACTCTGCAAGCTGGATATGCGTAGAAGGAACACCGGCTACAGTCCATTTGCTTGGTGGTCAGGGGACAATAATCAACTATATGACTCTTTCAAAAACAGTTAAAAAGGCCTCTAAGTTGTCATCTTCTGCAAGGCTCTTCTCACCGCCTTCCAGACAGTGAAATCATCAGCTGACATTGGGGTCGGAGCGGCTGCCGTGCCACGAATCACCTCTGGGAGTAAATCAATCTGCTGCTGCTGTTGTCGGAACTGTTCCTGATGTCATTGGTGCTATAGCTGCTGCTGCTCTCATTGCTGCTGGATCTGCTGCTGCTGTTGTTGGAACTGTTCCTGATGTCGTTGGTGCTGTAGCTGCTGCTGCTCTCATTGCTGCTGGATCTGCTGCTGCTGTTGTCGGAACTGTTTCTGATGTCATTGGTGCTGTAGCTGCTCCTGCTCTCATTGCTGCTGGATCTGCTGCTGCTGTTGTCGCAACTGTTCCTGATGTCATTGGTGCTGTAGCTGCTCCTGCTCTCATTGCTGCTGGATCTGCTGCTGCTGTTGTCAGAACTGTTCCTGATGTCATTGGTGCTGTAGCTGCTGCTGCTCTCATTGCTGCTGGATCTGCTGCTGCTGTTGCTCCTGGCGCTGCTGCTGGCTTTGGACTAGGTGCTTGATCATCACCTCCATTTTGTCTGAGTGCCGTTCCATCTGATGCGCCCCCTGGGCCGTGGGGCACTCGGTGCCGGGCCGGTGGTTGCTAGGGGAGATGTCACAGTGGCAGTGACCAGGTCCGTTACCCAGGGCGGTCAGTAAAAAGGGAATATTTACAGGTGAATTAAAGTTCTTATATACAGTTCGTGACGCCACCTGTGGTATGTGGCTATAGGGAGCTGCTGCTGCGGAGCAGGTCCTCTGGAGCTGGTGTGAATGCAGCAGAGTTGGTTTAGCTCTCCACAGCTAGAGCTTAGCTCCAGGGCAGTGTAGATGGTGTAGATGTTGTAGATGATGCTGGGCAGTATGGCGCAGGTGATGGCGCAGATAATGATCACAGAGAAGCCATCTTGGGAGTGTAGACAGTCTGAGAGGAGAAGTAGAGGGAGCAGGAGCTCTGTAAGAGCTCTGCTCAGGAGGAGGGCCTAGCCAGAGAGGCCCAAGACTGAAGAGAGAGAGAGGAGCAGGAGAAAGGCTCCAGGGACATGGAAGGGACCCCAGGGGTACGGGTAGTGCTGGAGGCCAACAAAGTAAACAAAGAAAGGGGATTAACTTAGCTTGAGAAGACACCAGATGAGTACCACCAACTGTCCTCCAAAGGCATCTGAGAAGAAGCCAGCCAGCAGCTAGTGCTCCAAGCATGCAGAAAGGTACATAGAAATATGACCGGCGATTGCTTGGAGCAAACTGAGTGTTTTAAACTCTCATGCAAGGGTGTGTCAATCAGCAGCAGGAGGGAGGTCACCCCTTGGTGTTAAAGGAAGAAGGATTAAGAAGGTGTCTACAATGCCAAGCGCAGCGACCTTTTACAGCCATACGCAGAGAGACTGTCTATTGCACAAGGAAGGGGTCTGATCTTTTTAAATGGTCGGATGCTGCACTGCGGGTTTTTTCCTCCCTAAAGATTTGTTTTGCCACTGAACCTATACTCAGTCAACCCAATGTTTCCCAATTCTTTATTGTGGAAGTTGAGACACTTGCTCAGGTGTTTATAAATGAGATCGTGAAGCTTCACGGGGTTCCCTCCGAAGTGATGTCAGATTGGGGGACCCAGTTTGATTCCAAGTTCTGGAGAGCGTTCTGCTCTCGACTCGGGGTGCAGCTGTCCTTTTCCTCTGCCTTCCATCCTCAGTTGAATGGGCAGGTGTTTTGTCTCCGAAAACCAGGAGGATTGGGCATCCTACTTACTGCTGGCAGAATATGTCATCAATAATCATTGTCAAGAATCCACTGGCAGGTCACCGTTGTTGGTGCATACGGTTTCCATCTACAGTTTGGTACTTTTAGTGGGGGAGGGGCTTTGGGAGTTCCTGAGGAGAAACATTTTGCTTTGTCGCTCTCCCCGTGTGGTGGGGGTTGGGAGGTTCTGAGTAATTTGATGAACATGGGAGACAGGTAGAAACGTATGGCTGACAGAAAACGCTCGCCAGGTCCAGACCTGAATGTGAATGACTTTGTTTGGTTGTCTACCAGGAATATCAAGTTGAAGGTTCCTTCCTGGAAGCTGGGACCTAGATTTACAGGTCCCTATAAAATAACTGCCGTCATAAACCAAGCAGCATTTTATCTTGAGTTACCTCAGGCTCTTAAGATCCACAATGTGTTTCACAAGTCTCTGGTCAAGAAATATGTAGAACCTCTTGAGTCCTCAAGTCCTTCTGAGGACTAATCCAGGTGCATATTTTCAGTGGTGAAGGTGATAGCAGGAGTTAGGCAGACAGCAGTGCAAATAGTGCAAGAGGGTCCATAGCTTGTTCCTGTTGCTGCTGTTCTTACAGATATTTGTAGACATAGCCCCAGATATCAGGGGCCAGGGCACATTTTTTTTTTATCCTTAATCCTGGCTATTTGTTTAAAAAGCAATCCAGAGTACTGTTGCATAACTTCTGGATCCCCACAGTTGCGGTAGAAACTTCACAGAGCAGATTACATGGGATAACAAGCTTTTACTTCTCAGATTCTCAGAACATGAGACAAAAGAAAAAACGCAGATAATGATCACAGAGACAGTAAGGTTTTACTGGGTTTACTCACAGTTTCTTAGACTTCCAGTTACCAGTACTAGAGTAACTTCCCACGGCGTCCTGCGCTTACTCAGGGAGGGGTTCAGCAAACTCCCAGGTCTCTCCGGAGTACGTAACGGGACCCCCTTCTGTGTGTTCCTTCTGGCCGTCTCCCTGCACCTCACACCTAGTGTCCCAATCCAGTGGCCGCGGACCTTGCCGGGCGACGTCTTCTCTGTCCCCTGGGTCCTCTATGACCACCTTTCTGGTGATTAGATGTGGCTTTTGGCTGCAATACCTGAAATACTGCAGCCTCCGGTTTCCTAGTTGAGGCTTAAAGAACTCTGCTGGTTTAGGGACCGGTCCCCTCTGTGCAACCTGACCCATCCACCTCCTGGTAGATTCGGGTGTACGGTTGGCCTCCAGCACTACCCGTACCCCTGGGGTCCCTTCCATGTCCCAGGAGTCTTTCTCCTGCTCCTCTCTCTCTCTTCAGTCTTGGGCCTCTCTGGCTAGGCCCTCCTCCTGAGCAGAGCTCCTACAGAGCTCCTGCTCCCTCTACTTCTCCTCTCAGACTGTCTACACTCCCAAGATGGCTTCTCTCTTTATATCACTTTTTTCAATGCTCCCCTGAACTTCTTCCTCCACCCACACCCACTACATGGTTCCCCCTCTCTTTGGTTCCCCCCACTCCAGCCAGGGACAGGGCTCAGCAGGGAAGTGACGCATCTTGCCCCTCCTGAAGGTCTGGAGTAGTGTTGTGTGGGATGCAGGTGTTAGGGTCCCGGGCAGTACTCCTTCCTTACCTGAGCGTGAGATACCACACCTCTGGGTGAGATGCAGTATCTCTGTGGCGACTGAACCCGCAGGGGCGCCACATCCTTACAGCCACCTTCACTCAGCACATGCAGTCTGTCCACAGCCATCACACTTGCTTCCTGGGGATCTTGCCCGCACTTCTAGCACCAGCTGTGGTAGATCGGCTCACTTGGTTGCACATAGAGGTACAGAGGAACACTGTCTCTTTAAATCTTCTGTGGTTTATTAAGAGCACTGCATAAACTTCGGCAATGTTAGCAAAACAAACACGGCCTTCCCAGCCTAACAGGAAAAATAAAACATAACATATGGCACAGTCAGGAACAAAACAACCCCATGAACACCACAGCTCCAGAGCTTTCACCTCCAGGCCCTCCCCACTCCAAATGCTCTGAAAGGCTGTGATTTTATCCTCTTACCTCCTCCCTTTCTACAGGTGTTTAATCACGCTAGCACTAAGATGGCTGATTAACCCCTTTTCTTTGTGCACTTCTATGTTTACATCACTGGAGCTAACAATCTTAGTGTTACACATCTTCTCTCCAGTTCTTTGCCAGTGACCTTGTCACAATATATAATCCTAAGCTCCTCCAGTGACTGCTCAGTATTTACTATATACCACATATTGTTCTCTGTTATCAGCCTTTTCAGACTCGGGGCACAGGCTGCCGTTTTCCTCTAAGTTCAGGTTTCTTGCTCCATAGTTTGTCTCTATTTATAAGTCATTACATGGCTTTATTATTAGATTGCACTTTTCTCCGCACTAAACGGCTGATTGCTCATTTACATAAATAGCAAAGTAACAGAGTAATAATGTATCAATGATTGGATGAGCCCGAGAAGATTACAGGGGCACACTGACACCGCGGCTCCTCACCCTCACTGCGGATGTGTTCTGACCAACGATCATAGTCACATAGGCTGAAAAAGACCCCGTCCATCACGTTGAACTTTCTCCACCAAATATCCATTGTCACTAAATTATCTATAACCCACAATTCTATTGTAATACCCCAGAGTTGGGTATTCCTAGAAAAATCTGTATAGGTTAAATGTGTATTAATGTTATTGTGACTTATCCTACTAGTTTGTAGGGAAAGAGTTGATGTCCTCACCAAGGCGGGTTGTCAAGAGAACAGTAGTGGGTACAGTTTTAGTGTCCAAAAATAAGGCACATGTAAGGAAAATATTAATATCAGGGAAATGTTCTTCCATATCTGCCTGACATAGCTGTTCACCCCCCTCCCTTATTCCCCTTCTGCTCAGCACAAAAGCCCCAATTAACACACGCCTGGGAAATAGTTTACGCAAACGATGCCAGGCAAGGAGTGTTATAACTTTGTTAGGAAGCAAGCATCTTATCTCTGAAAGACGCAGGAGGTAATTAAAACCTAGGCTGGCACTAATCCACAATTCTATTGTAATCCCCCAGACTTGGGTATTCCTAGAAAAATCTGTAAAGATTAAATGTGTATTAATGTTGATGTCCTCACCAAGGCGGGTTGTCGAGAGAACAGTAGTGGGTACAGTTTTAGTGTCCAAAAATAAGGCACATAATCTAGTTAATCTGTTTAGGGAAGTTGTTGGTTAGGGTTGGAGTGAAGAAGAGGAAGAGAAAAGAACAACAAAGAGCAGAGGGAGAGAGTCCAAAATGGGAGTCTAGAAGAGAAGCTCAGCGAGTATCACCACTACAGCCACAGCCAAGCATGTGAGGGGACATCTCCCCTGTTCCTATCAGGCTGCACTGGAGCGGCTAACTTGAGGGAAAACATGTGGGGGCACCAACGTCTGCCATTTGGGGTAAGCAGGCCCAGGACGCAGGATCTACATTCGGTCTTTTGGTCCTTACTCATAGAAAACTATGGGGATAACGTTACTCTATTGTACTTCATGTTGTATGACAGTTAGTGAGGAAGGGACAAGGAGGCCATATCTGGATAGCGAGCCTAACATGGAGACTCTACAGCATCAGGACTGGACACCAGACATTAGACACCTGGAGGGACTTGCTGAATTCGCTCCTCCGTGGTTACCCATCACTCTGCCAGGCATGGCCTCCACCGACCGTGATAATAGGGACCGCACACAGGATCCCAACCATGCCCGGTGTACTGGAGGGTTTCCATCCACCCTGCGCTCCGGTGCATCACATAACTTTGGCGTCACGAACAGGATCCCACCTCCACATGCCTTTGCCTAGAAAAGAAGAAAAGTGTCCTAAAATGTTGTTTACTGAAGAAGAAACTTCATCTGAAACGTGCTTGAAGAAAATTAAAATGGCGGACTATCTGTACCAATAAGAATGACGTCCCATCATGGGAGTGGACTGCAAAAGAGCGCCAAAAGAAGCTCAGCCCACTACAAGGGAAACGCCTGACAAGAAGTACAGCCCCCTGGACAACAAGTCCTGCCTACTCCCCATAGAACCAACCAGAATGTGAAGTACGCCAAAGAAAGAACAGCTCTATTCTCTGAGCAGAAGTGCCATTGCTAAGCCGGAGTAAGAGGAAGCAGGACCCATCATCATGGCTGCTCCCCTCATCACCACAGATGCGTTACCAGACCCCACTGAAGTGTATCTGGACACCAAAAGCATCGCTGAACCTGAGTACTTTTACCTCCAGCTGCCAGTGTTACCGGGGGAAGACCTCGCCACCCCAAATCCGAATGTTCCATTAATTGCAATAGGCCCGGTACCGGGTATCGATAAGGGGTGGGAGCTCCCACCGGACCAAGCCGCAGAGCTTGCGTCACGCAAGGTGTGGGAAAGACTCAGTGCAACAAAAAGGGAATAGGGGGAGGCAGCCCAAACACTAGGGAAAGGGCGAGTGGAGACCCCTAGGCAGATCTAATAACACCCTGCCTACCCTACCATCCCTATATAGGTTCCACACCTATCACCGAGCAGGACTCTAAACCCTTTATGTCCCTAGAGCTTGGCCCTAGATAGGGAGGAGGAGGAGTTAGCACTGGTCAGACTCCACTACAACATAAAGACAACAAGGTAAACAAACAAAGGGGATTAACTTAGCTTGAGAAGACACCAGATGAGTACCACCAACTGTCCTCCAAAGGCACCTGAGAAGAAGCCAGACAACAGCTAGTGCTCCGGCGATTGCTTGGAGCAAACTGATGGTTTTAAACTCTCATGCAATGGTGTGTCAATCAGCAGCAGCAGGGAGATCACCGCTGGGTCTTAAAGGAAGAAGGATTAAGAAGGTGTCTGCAATTCCAAGCGTAGTGACCTTCTACAGCCAGATCCAGAGCGACTGTCTATTACACCTGACACACCTGTGACAGGCAACTTTCCTGGAGTTAAAGATAGCCCTGAGTAAATAGCCAGAATTGAGCGCACTGGACTTCAATAAGGAGTTTGTGGTCCAGGCAGATGCTTCAGAAGTAGATTTGGGAGCAGTGTTGTCACAAAAATAAATGGGGAGGAACATCCAATCCTCTACCTAAGTAAGAAACTCTTCTCCTATGAAAATAATTATGCTATTGACGCGCCCAGGGGATCATAGAATCATAGAATGGTAGAGTTGGAAGGGACCTCCTGGGTCATCTGGTCCAACCCCCTGCTCAAAGCAGGATTCACTAGATCATCTCAGACAGATGTCTATCCAGCCTCTGTTTGAAGACGTCCATTGAAGGGGAACTCACCACCTCTCGTGGCAGCCTGTTCCACTCATTAATCACCCTAACTGTCAAAAAGTTTTTTCTAATATCTAATCTGTGTCTCCTCCCATTTAGTTTCATCCCATTGCTTCTAGTCTTTCCTTGTGCAAATGAGAATAAAGATGATCCTTCTACAATGTGACAGCCCTTGAGATATTTGTAGACAGCTATTAAGTCTCCTCTCAGTCTTCTTTTTTGCAAGCTAAACATTCCCAAATCCTGCAACCGTTCCTCATAGGACATGGTTTGCAGACCGGTCACCATTCTGGTCGCTCTTCTCTGAACTTGCTCCAGTTTGTCTATGTCTTTTTTAAAATGTGGTGCCCAAAACTGTACACAGTATTCCAGGTGAGGTCTGACCAAAGAGGAGTAAAGACCGATAATGACTTCACGTGATCTAGACTGTATGCTTCTGTTAATACATCCCAGAATTGTATTTGCCTTTTTTGCTGCTGCATCACACTGTTGACTCATGTTCAGTCTATGATCTATTAGTATACCTAAGTCTTTTTCACATGTACTGTTGCTTAGCTCTATTCCTCCCATTCTGTATATGCTTTTTTCATTTTTATTGCCCAGATGTAGGACTTTGCATTTTTCCCTGTTAAAAACTATTCTGTTGGTTGCTGCCCACTGCTCCAGTTTATTTAGGTCTTTTTGAATCCTCTCTCTCTCTTCTCTAGTATTAGCTATCCCTCCTAGCTTTGTGTCATCAGCAAATTTAATCAGTTTACCCTCAATTCCTTCATCTAAATCATTGATAAAGATGTTGAACAATACAGGTCCCAGGACGGAGTCCTGTGGTACCCCACTTGAGACATTCATCCAGCTGGATGTGAAGCCATTTACAACCACCCTTTGAGTCCTATCACTAAGCCAGTTATGAATCCACCTAACAGTTGCCTGGTCCATTGCATACTTGGTCATTTTTTCAATAAGGATGGTGTGAGATACTTTGTCAAATGCTTTGCTGAAGTCAAGATATACTATATCTACAGCATTTCCCTGATCCACCCAGTCAGTGATTCTGTCATAGAAGGAAATTAAGTTAGTCTGACATGACTTGTTAGTTACAAACCCATGCTGACTCTGGTTAATCACTTCATTCTTATCCATGTACTTACATACATGTTGTTTAATAATTTGTTCAAAGATCTTTCCTGGTATAGAAGTCAGACTCACCGGCCTATAGTTCCCTGGGTCCACCTTCTTGACCTTTTTGAAGATAGGAACAACATTTGCTCTTCTCCAGTCTTCTGGGACTTCTCCTGTTCTCCAAGAATTTTCAAAGATTATGGAGAGTGGTTCTAAAATTTCTTCTACGATCTCCTTCAGTACTCTGGGGTGTAATTCATCTGGACCTGGAGACTTGAACTCATTTATGTTAGCTAAATATTCCCTCACAATCTTTCTGTTTACAGATAACTTGGATTCTTCTATTCCTTTAAAAGGACAGTGAAGATCAGTTGATGTTACATTTTCTTTCTGAGAGAAAACAGATGCAAAATAGGAATTAAAAAGTTTGGCCTTCTCAACATCCTCTCTTACCATTTCTCCATTTTCATCCTGTAAAAATCCTATAGCATCTTTGACTTTTCTTTTACTTTTGACATAACCCCAAAATCCTTTTTATTGCTTTGGACATCTCTTGCAAGCCTTAATTCATTGTCAGCTTTAGCTAACCTGATACGTGCCCTACAGGATCTGCAGACTGCATTATAATCTTCTTTAGATATGCCTCCCTCTTTCCATTTAATAAACATTTCTTTCTTTCTTTTTAGCATGTGTTTAAGTTCTGTGTTCATCCATCCTGGTTTCCTTAAATGCTTCCTATTCTTCCTACTTTTCGGGATTGTTAACGATTGTGCTTTGAGAATCTCATTTTTAAAAATTTCCCATCCTTCCTGGACATTTTTGTCCTTAAGGACATCCAGCCATTGGATCCCTCCTATTCTCTTTCTGAGAATGACTCGGCGCCCGGGCCTTGTTGTTAGTTTTGGGGATGTCGTGGTAGTCGGCTCCCAGGCCCGTACCCTGGGCCTCTCTTTAAAAGGGTGGATAATTATATGAAAGTTCGTGACGCCACCTGTGGTGTCTGGTGAGGATCACCAGCGCTGCGGCAGCCCACTGAGGCCGGTGGTAAGGCAGCTTGGGTGGTATAGCTCCCCACAGGTGGAGCTAGGCCTCAGGGCAGTGTGGACGTAGGGATGCAGGACAAGGGGAACCCAGCCGGGTCTGAAGAAGGATAGGCAAACACACAGTTCACTTCAGTACCTTTTACTGATGGAAATTCAGGCACATCCCGAAGCACTGTAGGGTGAAGGGTGCATATCAGGATCCTCCCCAATGAGCGGGTGTAGGGCCTCCTGTTTCTTGCCTCTGCGTAGTAAGTTTCTGACCTGCCTGGAGCTAGGCCTAACTTTGTCTCTGTCCTGCACCGGCTGACTTTGTGGTAGGGCCTTCTCTTGGAGTACACGCTGCCAGCTTGCGAGGCCTCAGTGACTCCTGGCTCTGGTACGTATCAGCTCTTGGGTGATCCTGGGACCTGAAGTCTTCCAGGGGTCTCCGGTTGTCTCTACAGGGGGGTATACGACCCTGAAGACGCGGACCCGGTGTCCGGTATATGTTTTCTGGGGTGAGCTTGTACAGCTCCTCTGCCCCCTATGTTACTCACTCCTCTAGCCTTCGGCCGCGCTCGAGGCCCTCACTAGGCTATACACACTAGCGGCAGCTTGCCGCGCTTCACCGCTCTTATGGCGTCGGCACGCCTTGGGCTCACTAACCTGAGCTTCACTCTAGGCTTTTTTCACTAGAGGAACTAAACTGAGAACTCTGTCCCTTTCTGGCTCTGAGCAGGGACTCTGTTCTCTAGACTGAGCTTGACTCTGTATTCAGACCTGTACTTGCTGAACTCTCAGGAGGAACGACTCACTGCCTAGCTTCACCATCCCTATTTATATCCCTATCGGGCTCCCTCTGGTGGTCTGAGGTGGAAGGTGGAGGTGTGTGTATGCTGTGGGGACCTCTTGTGGAGAAATCCATTCATGCACCCCTCTAGGATCTGTGGCACTCATGCGCAGCAGAGCGCCACACTATCTTGGAAAAAGAGTGCTTGGCCATCAAATGGACGATTGACACTCTGAGGTACTACCTGCTAGTCTGAAAGTTCAGCCTAGTGTCAGACCATGCGCTTTTGAGATGGATGAGAGAAAGTAAGGGGAAGAAAGCCCGGGTGACTAGGTGGTTTCTGGTGCTCAGGACTTCAGCTTCCATGTGTAATATAGGCCAGAGAAACTACACGTTAGCACAGATGCCTTGTCGAGGCTTCCCTGTGTAGTGATTGACGGTGCCGAACCCCCGGCTTTGGGCGGCAGAGAAGGGGGATATGTAAGATGGTCTCTGTTAATGTGCTGGAGGGGAGATATGTTTCATTGAGGTTATTAACTTCAGTGATATGAACCTGGAAGTTTGCTCCAGCATACTAAGTGCTGAGAGGGGTTAATCGGCCATGACAGGGCCAGGTGTTTTTTGTTTAACAGCTAAAGAGTTGGGCAGGACTGTTGTTCACCATATCTTCACCCTAGGGTTTGGTTCAGGAGGTAAAGGTGAAGCCTCTGGACTCACTGAGTGTTCTGTGTATGCTCTGAGGGTGAAGCTGACTTACAGAGCTGTACTCTTTCTAAAGAGAGCTGAGCCCTGTTTTCTGAGCGGGCAGACCCCGCAGTTACACCAGCTATAAAGGGTGCTGTTTGTTTATGCCAACAAGTCTGATTATGGTCATTTTTCTGATGACCGGGTTTATGAAGGAGACGCGTCCTGTGCCCCCTCGTGAGACAGCGGAGTGAGCCCGTCTACCACAATACATGAGGTTACATCGCGGTCTTTTACCTTTTTGTTTTTTGTGTTCTTTACTCTCTTGGTGCCCACATTCCTCGCGGCGGACTATAACTGATTGCTTTGGCTCCTCTGTATTGCAGTGTATAATGACCTGTATAGGGGGCTTCCTATCAGCCGCCTGTGGCTCAGGGTCTGGGGTAATACACGCAGTCCGGGGCTCTTGCCCCCGTTACATTATATTTTATTACGCTCCAGTAGATCGCGGATCCTCTGGGATCTCACCATCCTGCTCCTCTATATCAGTGCATGCAGGAATCATCAGATGCCTCCGGAAAATCATAGAGAAGATGGATGTGAGTAAGAGAACGCAGGGTGAGGTGGACGACACCAGCATCCATGGATGTGAGTAAGAAGACGCAGGGTGAGGTGGACGACACCAGCATCCATGGATGTGAGTAAGAGGACGCAGGGTGAGGTGGACGACACCAGCATCCATGGATGTGAGTAAGAGGACGCAGGGTGAGGTGGACGACACCAGCATTCATGGATGTGAGTAAGAGGACGCAGGGTGAGGTGGACGACACCTGCATCCATGGATGTGAGTAAGAGGACGCAGGGTGAGGTGGACGACACCAGCATCCATGGATGTGAGTAAGAGGATGCAGGGTGAGGTGGACGACACCAGCATCCATGGATGTAAGAGGACGCAGGGTGAGGTGGACAACACCAGCATCCATGGATGTGAGTAAGAGGACGCAGGGTGAGGTGGACAACACCTGCATCCATGGATGTGAGTAAGAGGACGCAGGGTGAGGTGGACAACACCAGCATCCATGGATGTGAGTAAGAGGACGCAGGGTGAGGTGGACAACACCAGCATCCATGGATGTGAGTAAGAGGACGCAGGGTGAGGTGGACGACACTAGCATCCATGGATGTGAGTAAGAGGACGCAGGGTGAGGTGGACGACACCAGCATCCATGGATGTGAGTCAGAGGACGCAGGGTGAGGTGGACAACACCAGCATCCATGGATGTGAGTAAGAGGACGCAGGGTGAGGTGGACGACACTAGCATCCATGGATGTAAGAGGACGCAGGGTGAGGTGGACGACACCAGCATCCATGGATGTAAGAGGACACAGGGTGAGGTGGACGACACCAGCATCCATGGATGTGAGTAAGAGGACGCAGGGTGAGGTGGACGACAAAAGCATTCATGGATGTGAGTAAGAGGACGCAGGGTGAGGTGGACAACACAAGCATCCATGGATGTGAGTAAGAGGACGCAGGGTGAGGTGGACAACACCAGCATCCATGGATGTGAGTAAGAGGACGCAGGGTGAGGTGGACGACACTAGCATCCATGGATGTGAGTAAGAGGACGCAGGGTGAGGTGGACGACACCAGCATCCATGGATGTGAGTAAGAGGACGCAGGGTGAGGTGGACAACACCAGCATCCATGGATGTGAGTAAGAGGAGGCAGGGTGAGGTGGACGACACTAGCATCCATGGATGTAAGAGGACGCAGGGTGAGGTGGACGACACCAGCATCCATGGATGTAAGAGGACGCAGGGTGAGGTGGACGACACCAGCATCCATGGATGTGAGTAAGAGGACGCAGGGTGAGGTGGACGACACCAGCATCCATGGATGTGAGTAAGAGGACGCAGGGTGAGGTGGACGACACCAGCATCCATGGATGTGAGTAAGAGGACGCAGGGTGAGGTGGACGACACTAGCATCCATGGATGTGAGTAAGAGGACGCAGGGTGAGGTGGACGACACCAGCATCCATGGATGTGAGTGAGAGGACGCAGGGTGAAGTGGACGACACCTGCATCCATGGATGTGAGTAAGAGGACGCAGGGTGAGGTGGACAACACTAGCATCCATGGATGTGAGTAAGAGGACGCAGGGTGAGGTGGACGACACCAGCATCCATGGATGTGAGTAAGAGGACGCAGGGTGAAGTGGACGACACCTGCATCCATGGATGTGAGTAAGAGGACGCAGGGTGAGGTGGACAACACCAGCATCCATGGATGTGAGTAAGAGGACTCAGGGTGAGGTGGACGACACCAGCATTCATGGATGTGAGTAAGAGGACGCAGGGTGAGGTGGACGACACCAGCATCCATGGATGTGAGTAAGAGGACGCAGGGTGAGGTGGACAACACCAGCATCCATGGATGTAAGAGGACGCAGGGTGAGGTGGACGACACCTGCATCCATGGATGTGAGTAAGAGGACGCAGGGTGAGGTGGACAACACCAGCATCCATGGATGTGAGTAAGAGGACGCAGGGTGAGGTGGACAACACCAGCATCCATGGATGTGAGTAAGAGGACGCAGGGTGAGGTGGACAACACCAGCATCCATGGATGTGAGTAAGAGGACGCAGGGTGAGGTGGACGACACTAGCATCCATGGATGTGAGTAAGAGGACGCAGGGTGAGGTGGACGACACCAGCATCCATGGATGTGAGTAAGAGGACGCAGGGTGAGGTGGACAACACCAGCATCCATGGATGTGAGTAAGAGGACGCAGGGTGAGGTGGACGACACCAGCATCCATGGATGTAAGAGGACGCAGGGTGAGGTGGACGACACCAGCATCCATGGATGTAAGAGGACGTAGGGTGAGGTGGACGACACCAGCATCCATGGATGTGAGTAAGAGGACGCAGGGTGAGGTGGACGACACCAGCATCCATGGATGTGAGTAAGAGGACGCAGGGTGAGGTGGACGACACTAGCATCCATGGATGTGAGTAAGAGGACGCAGGGTGAGGTGGACGACACCAGCATCCATGGATGTGAGTAAGAGGACGCAGGGTGAAGTGGACGACACCTGCATCCATGGATGTGAGTAAGAGGACGCAGGGTGAGGTGGACAACACTAGCATCCATGGATGTGAGTAAGAGGACGCAGGGTGAGGTGGACGACACCAGCATCCATGGATGTGAGTAAGAGGACGCAGGGTGAAGTGGACGACACCTGCATCCATGGATGTGAGTAAGAGGACGCAGGGTGAGGTGGACAACACCAGCATCCATGGATGTGAGTAAGAGGACGCAGGGTGAGGTGGACGACACCAGCATCCATGGATGTGAGTAAGAGGACGCAGGGTGAGGTGGACGACACCAGCATCCATGGATGTGAGTAAGAGGACGCAGGGTGAGGTGGACGACACTAGCATCCATGGATGTGAGTAAGAGGATGCAGGGTGAGGTGGACGACACTAGCATCCATGGATGTGAGTAAGAGGACGCAGGGTGAGGTGGACGACACCAGCATCCATGGATGTGAGTAAGAGGAGGCAGGGTGAGGTGGACGACACCAGCATCCATGGATGTGAGTAAGAGGACGCAGGGTGAGGTGGACGACACCAGCATCCATGGATGTGAGTAAGAGGACGCAGGGTGAGGTGGACGACACCAGCATCCATGGATGTGAGTAAGAGGACGCAGGGTGAGGTGGACGACACTAGCATCCATGGATGTGAGTAAGAGGATGCAGGGTGAGGTGGACGACACCAGCATCCATGGATGTGAGTAAGAGGATGCAGGGTGAGGTGGACGACACCAGCATCCATGGATGTGAGTAAGAGGACGCAGGGTGAGGTGGACGACACCAGCATCCATGGATGTGAGTAAGAGGACGCAGGGTGAGGTGGACGACACCAGCATCCATGGATGTGAGTAAGAGGACGCAGGGTGAGGTGGACGACACTAGCATCCATGGATGTGAGTAAGAGGATGCAGGGTGAGGTGGACGACACCAGCATCCATGGATGTGAGTAAGAGGAGGCAGGGTGAGGTGGACGACACCAACATCCATGGATGTGAGTAAGAGGACGCAGGGTGAGGTGGACGACACCAGCATCCATAAGAGCGGGGGCGAGTCCGCTGGGGGTTATCTCACACGTATTATCGAGGACGTGCCATGAATTATGTATCACATCCTAAATCCGAACTGCTGAGATACGGCAGATACTGGACATTAATCAGGACCAGGGTCCCGGGGAACAAAGAAAGCACCTGCACCATGCCATCAGTGTAATCCACATAATACCGCCATATGCAGTGCCAGGATAATACTGTCACACAGATCATTCATCATTGTTACACAGTAATACCAAACACATAATACCGCCATCTGCTACTGTATACCGCCATATTCAGTGCCAGGATAATACTGTCACATAGATCACTCATCATTGTTACACAGTAATACCAAACACATAATACCGCCATCTGCTACTGTATACCGCCATATTCAGTGCCAGGATAATACTGTCACATAGATCACTCATCATTGTTACACAGTACTACCGAACACATAATACCGCCATCTACTACTGTATACCGCCATATTCAGTGCCAGGATAATACTGTCACATAGATAACTCATCATTGTTACACAGTAATACCAAACACATAATACCGCCATCTGCTACTGTATACCGCCATATTCAGTGCCAGGATAATACTGTCACATAGATCAATATCATTGTTACACAGTACTACCGAACACATAATACCGCCATCTGCTACTGTATACCGCCATATGCAGTGCCTGGATAATACTGTCACATAGATCACTCATCATTGTTACACAGTAATACCAAACACATAATACCGCCATCTGCTACTGTATACCGCCATATGCAGTGCCTGGATAATATTGTCACATAGATCACTCATCATTGTTACACAGTAATACCAAACACATAATACCGCCATCTACCACTGTATACTGCCATATGCAGTGCCAGGATAATACTGTCACATAGATCAATATCATTGTTACACAGTACTACCGAACACATAATACCGCCATCTACTACTGTATACCGCCATATTCAGTGCCAGGATAATACTGTCACATAGATCAATATCATTGTTACACAGTACTACCGAACGCATAATACCGCCATCTACCACTGTATACTGCTATATGCAGTGCCAGGATAATACTGTCACATAGATCAATATCATTGTTACACAGTACTACCGAACGCATAATACCGCCATCTACCACTGTATACTGCCATATGCAGTGCCAGGATAATACTGTCACATAGAGCCCACATCATTGTTACACAGTACTACCAAACACATAATACCGCCATCTACCACTGTATACTGCTATATGCAGTGCCAGGATAATACTGTTACATAGATCAATATCATTGTTACACAGTACTACCGAACACATAATACCGCCATCTACCACTGTATACCGCCATATTCAGTGCCAGGATAATACTGTCACATAGATCAATATCATTGTTACACAGTAATACCAAACACATAATACCGCCACCTGCCACTATAAATCACTATATCATGTCAGAATACCTCTGACATCATCACTACATTGTACCGCCATACACATAATACCGCCATCTGCTATCCCACTACACGCTGCAGGAGAACACGCCTCTGTGGAGCCCGAACAATGTAACCATGTAAGGCGGAGGCCATAGATACATTGCATCACCAGAGGCGAGTTTATTTTGTGTCTGGGGTTTTCGGTATATGGGGTTCACGTGACTGCCCCTCCCCCCAGAATAAGATTAGACCCCCAGTGCAGGAGCTGCTGTCAGCTGCTGTGTGTTGGTGCAGATGATTATTATGGGGGATTCCGGCCCCCCGGCGATATGAGCGGTGACCTGGCGGTGTGCTCAGCCGTCACCTCTCTGTAGGTGACACGTTCCTCTGTGATCTGACAGCTAGTAGAGAATGATGGGAGTGGTTGTGATCAACGTAATGGAGCATAAGTGACCACCGGCTGCCGCCAATGTGATCACACCCAGAAACATGGACACGAAGGAGGCGTGGGGGGGCGAGGGAAATCACTGAGAGCTCTGGTCACGGCAAGAGCTGCCAGCATCTCCTACTGAGAGAGACAGAAGATGAAGGTGACGCGCCCCCTGGGCCGTGGGGTACCCGGTGCCGGGCCGGTAGATGCTCGGGGTTGTAGTCACCGTGGCGGCGACCCGGTCCGTGACCCAGGGCGGTCAAACCAAGGGAAATTCTATGTATAGTTTTTTTCTAAAGAGTCCGACTACGCCACCTGTGGAATGCGGCTAAAGGGGGGGGCCGCCGCTGCGGAGCAGTCCTCTGAAGCCGGTGGTATTGCAGCAAGGGTGGTATAACTCCCCACAGGAAGAGTTAGCTTCAGGGCAGAGTGTGGATGATGGTGGTTGTACAAGGTGTCGTAGTGCAGTAATAACCACAGAGTCAGTATAGTGCAGTCCCAGGGTCTTTACTGATGACAATTAGGTAAGCCTGCATTGGGGTACTGGCTAGAGGTAAGAGTCTGGTCAGTCTGGGAGCAAACATAGAGTCCCCTGGCCAGGTGGAGTGGTAGACCTGCCGTCAGAGCCGGCTCCAGGTTTTTCTGGGCCCCGGGCGAAAGAGTCTCAGTGGCCCCTTTAACACATACCACGATTCATGATGCACAGATAACGCAGAGAAATATATATATATATAGTACAATGCAAAGATTTCACTTCTTACATTACATGAGCGATATCTATTGTAAATTCCACAATAGCTCAGAAACCGGCAAATCGCTCCACACAGTATACTGGCCCCCATATAACGCTCCATACAGGATACTGGCCCCCATATAAGGCTCCATACAGGATACTGGCCCCCATATAAGGCTCCATACGGAATACTGGCCCCCATATAAGGCCCCATACGGAATACTGGCCCCCATATAAGGCCCCATACGGAATACTGGCCCCCATATAAGGCTCCATACGGAATACTGGCCCCCATATAACGCTCCATACAGGATACTGGCCCCCATATAAGGCTCCATACGGAATACTGGCCCCCATATAAGGCCCCATACGGAATACTGGCCCCCATATAAGGCCCCATACGGAATACTGGACCCCATATAAGGCCCCATACGGAATACTGGCCCCCATATAAGGCTCCATACGGAATACTGGCCCCCATATAAGGCTCCATACGGAATACTGGCCCCCATATAAGGCTCCATACAGAATACTGGCCCCCATATAAGGCTCCATACGGAATACTGGCCCCCATATAAGGTCCCATACGGAATACTGGCCCCCATATAAGGCTCCATACAGAATACTGGCCCCCATATAAGGCTCCATACAGGATACTGGCCCCCATATAAGGCTCCATACGGAATACTGGCCCCCATATAAGGCTCCATACAGAATACTGGCCCCCATATAAGGCTCCATACAGGATACTGGCCCCCATATAAGTCCCCATACGGAATACTGGCCCCCATATAAGGCCCCATACGGAATACTGGCCCCCATATAAGGCTCCATACGGAATACTGGCCCCCATATAAGGCTCCATACAGAATACTGGCCCCCATATAACGCTCCATGCAGGATACTGGCCCCCATATAAGGCTCCATACGGAATACTGGCCCCCATATAAGGCTCCATACAGAATACTGGCCCCCATATAAGGCTCCATACAGGATACTGGCCCCCATATAAGGCCCCATACGGAATACTGGCCCCCATATAAGGTCCCATACGGAATACTGGCCCCCATATAAGGCTCCATACAGAATACTGGCCCCCATATAAGGCTCCATGCGGAATACTGACCCCCATATAAGGCTCCATGCGGAATACTGACCCCCATATAAGGCTCCATGCAGAATACTGACCCCCATATAAGGCTCCATGCGGAATACTGATCCCCATATAAGGCTCCATGCGGAATACTGGCCCCCATATAAGGCTCCATACGGAATACTGGCCCCCATATAAGGCTCCATGCGGAATACAGACCCCCATATAAGGCTCCATGCGGAATACTGACCCCCATATAAGGCTCCATGCGGAATACTGACCCCCATATAAGGCTCCATGCGGAATACTGACCCCCATATAACGCTTCTGTGGAACCCCAGGGGTCTGGTTACCACAGTAATAGCAATATTACGTCTGAGAGCAGGTGGGAGGTCTCCTGGTCAGGTGCCCTAAGCATGCAACACCTCCTGCCCAGTCCTGGGAGGGGAAGAACTTCCCCTATAAAAACTGGGGGCTGAGGCGGGGTTAGAGGAGAAGAAGAGGAGTCCCAGACAGAGACACAGTCTGGTCTGGAGTGGAGCAGATACAGGGAAAGTAGATCAGGAGCTCTGTGGGAGCAGTGATAAAAGGGGTCAGAGACTGGAAGCTGTAGAGCTCGTCCTGACTGAAGAGATCTCACCGGACACGGAGTCCGAGGCTGTGGGGACTGATCCATACCCAGCAGCAGAAACCGACCGGCAGGGGATTTCAGGTCCTCTGGCCAAGAAACCCGAAGGCACGGTCACACGCAAGGGACCAGCACCGCCGGCGTGGAGCGGAGGCTACCAGAAGGCCCCGAGTCACCGGCCATACGGGTGAGCACCACACGGTACACTCAGGGACGTGGGCTACTTTTACCCGCTTCTAGCAAGGTAGCCAGAAGAGTACAGTTAGTTGGGGAGGCCTACAACTCCGCCTGGCCAGGGGAGATCCTGTCTGCTCACGGACTGACCAGACCCCGACCGCTAGCCAGTACTCCCGGGAGGGTCTATCTTTGCCACCAGTAAAGACCCTGAACTACACCGCACCGTCTCTGAGTGGTTCCTGGTGCCCGCGTGCAATTCTGCTATCCCCATCATCCACGTCCGCTGCCCTGAGGCCATACCCCTCCCATTGGGGGTTATACTATCCACGCTGCACAACCGTACCACCGGCCTCAGCGGTCTGCCCTGCAGCGGCGGTTTCATAACCGCATTCAACAGGTGGCGTAGTCGAACTCTATAACATCTTATTCTAAATACCGCCACTTGGTTTGACACCCTTGGCACGGACCGGGTCACCGCCACGAGGACTACTACCCCTATCAGATCCGGCTCCGGGTATTCCCCCTGCACAGCAGCAGCAGCACAGGCCCAGGGGGCGCGTCACTGACCCCCATATAAGGCTCCATGCGGAATACTGACCCCCATATAAGGCTCCATGCGGAATACTGATCCCCATATAAGGCTCCATGCGGAATACTGGCCCCCATATAAGGCTCCATACGGAATACTGGCCCCCATATAAGGCCCCATACGGAATACTGGCCCCCATATAAGGCTCCATATGGAATACTGGCCCCCATATATGGCTCCATACGGAATACTGGCCCCCATATAAGGCTCCATACGGAATACTGGCCCCCATATAAGGCTCCATACAGAATACTAGCCCCCATATAAGGCTCCATACGGAATACTGGCCCCCATACGGAATACTGGCCCCCATATAAGGCTCCATACGGAATACTGGCCTCCATATAAGGCTCCATACGGAATACTGGCCCCCATATAAGGCTCCATACAGAATACTGGCCCCCATATAACGCTCCATACAGGATACTGGTCCCCCTATAAAGCTCCATACAGGATACTGGCCCCCATATAACGCTCCATACAGGATACTGGTCCCCTTATAAAACTCCATACAGGATACTGGCCCCCATATAACGCTCCATACAGGATACCGGTCCCCTTATAACGCTCCATACAGGATACTGGCCCCCATATAATGCTGCATGAAGGCTGTTACCCCCTACATAATGTCCCATACAGGCTGTCCCCCCCTTATAATGCTCCATGCAGGCTGTTACCCCCCACATAATGCCCCATACAGGCCCCCCCCTTTTAATGCTCCATGCAGGCTGTTACCCCCCACATAATGCCCCATACAGGCCCCCCCCTTTTAATGCTCCATGCAGGCTGTTACCCCCCACATAATGCCCCATACAGGCTGCCCCCCCCTTATAATGCTCCATGCAGGCTGTTCCCCCCCACATAATGCCCCATACAGCCCCCCCCCTTTTAATGCTCCATGCAGGCTGTTACCCCCCACATAATGTCCCATACAGGCTGTCCCCCCCCTTATAATGCTCCATGCAGGCTGTTACCCCCCACATAATGCCCCATACAGGCCCCCCCCTTTTAATGCTCCATGCAGGCTGTTACTAACCACATAATGCCCCATACAGGCTGCCCCCCTCCTTTATAATTCCCCATGCAGGCTGTCACCCCTCCTCTTTATAATGCCCCATGCAGGCTGTTCCCCACCTTATAATGCCCCATGCAGAGGCTGTCACCCCTCCTCTTTATAATGCCCCATGCAGGATGTCCCCCCTCTCTTTATACTGCCCCATGCCTCCATACATTAAAAAAAAAAAAATCAAATACTCACCTCCCTTCTCCTCACCTGCTACCTGCTGCCCGCTGCCCGCTGTCCGCTGCCCGCTGCTCGGGTCCGAACTCCAGCGTTGTCAGCGTCTTCCCGCTCAGCGCTACCTGTGGCGGCTCAGGGGAGGGCGCGGTGTAAAGGCGTCACCGCGCCCTCTGACCTGAGACGTCACAGGGAGCGCAGAGCAGGAAGACAGCGGATCTGCGGAGGCACGGGGAGAGGTAAGTATCCAGCCGCCGGGGCCCTGAGTAAGCGGCGGAGAAGGGCGGGCGCTGACACCGCTCTCCTCCGCCCATAGCCCGGCGGGGTGCGCGACCGCCAGTGGGCCCCTCTGCCTGCTCAGGGCCCCGGCATTTGCCCGGGTGCGCCAGGTGCTGACGCCGGCCCTGCCTGCCGTCCTTACTATACTCTTTGGCTTTGCTGCTTATAGCTGTGCTGTAGCCCTCGTCCCTGAGTGTAACATGCTGTGCTCACCCGTATGGCATGCAGCTCGGGCCTTGCTGGTGCGTCGCTCCCTCGTGGCGGTGCTGGGCCCTATGTGCTGCTGAGCCTCTGGGCGTCTGATGGGGCCAGGAGACCTGCAATCTCCTGCCCTACGATATCTGCTGCTGGGCCTTCAGTGCCCCACAACCTCGGACTCCGGTGTCCGGTTCCTCTGTGTTTCTTTAGCTAGGACGAGCTACCTCAGCTCCAGCCCCTAGCTTTTGTCTCCTCGAAGTCCTAAACTCAACTCCTCACACTAAGACTACTAACCCCGCCCCCAGATCCCAGTTGCCAAGGGAAGTGGCTCCCCTCGCTGGTCTGGAGCCAGGAAAGTGTTGCATGTTTAGTATACCTCACTAGGGAACCCCTGCTTGCTTCCAGGCATGGCATCACCTCTTTTGAGGAAGGCAAAGTCACTGTGGCAACCGGACCCCCGGGGTGCCACATTCCCCCCTAGTTAATTTCAGTACTCCTGGACTGAGGATACTTTTCAAAATTAACAAATAACAATTCACATTAGAAGATTATGAATTTAACATTTCTTGAACGTTACTGGTTATTAAAACATTATAAACACTGTTAATAACATTCTTCTTCAGTCAGGTGCAATTTTGAGCAACATGAGGGACCCGTCCGAAAACCCTCAATGTAGGCCCTGGGCGTGGCTGCAGGGCATAGGTGATCCAGGTGTTGGACCACGTCTTCGGCCACGCCAAACTGGTTTTTGTTCTGAGGTCATTTGTTATAATCATAAAACCAATAGGGGGCACTCTAATAAGTGCAACTATTTACAATGGAAAGTCCTTTGGTTATTCACCGTCCATAACCTACAAGTCTTTATACCCTTACCGGGTAACTAAATGCACACACGACCAACTTTTGCAATTCACTTTGAAAACACAACTTTTCTGCTTTACCCTTACGGGTAACTATATACAGCATACATTTTAGTTCTCTTAGGCTATGTGCCCATGATGCAGAAATGAAGCAGAAAATTTCTGCAGCATTTCTGCATCTCCCTGGCAGAAAAAACGCATGCAGATTGTGCATGCAGATTGTACATGCAGATTGTGCATGCGGTTTTTCCTGCAGAATACATGCGGAATACATGCGGAATACATGCGGATCCACATGCGTTAACGCACGTGTTTCCGCATGCAGATTGACAAGCGCTTTCCAGGCGATAGCATCACTTGGAAAGTGCTTGACAACTAGGTCACACTGTATAAATCCATGCAAACAGCATATATAGTGTGACCGTAAAAAAAAAAAAAAAAAGCTATACTCACCCCCGAGGCCCCGGCGTGGCTGCAGCGCTGCTTCCTGTCTGGTTCCCGGCTGCCGGCATATCGCGAGACAGAGTGGTGAAGGGCCTGCGGTCACATGACTGTGACGTCACCAAAGGTCCTTCAGCGATGTCGGCATGCAGAGAGAAGCCTTCGGAAAGGTGAGTATAAACTTTATTTTTTATTTTATTCTTTTTTTACAGGTACAATGGTACCCAGGTCTGGATGAGAGTCTCCTCTCCTCCAGACCTGGGTACCATCCGCACATAGAGACGCATAGAAGCCGCTTGTACAAATGTACAGACACGGATTCTATGCGTCTCAATGCAAGTCAATGGCGGGAGTTCCACTGCGCGACCGCAAAATTAAATGACATGCTGCGGATTTTTGTACGCAGCATAAACGCTGCTGAAAAATCCGCAGCATGTGAATAGAACATGGGGAATCCCCTTGGGGACCATGGGGTGCGGATTACCTAGCGTTTCACAAGCGTTTCCGCTGCGGAAATTCCGCAGCATAAACGCTTGAAAAACGCTACGTGGGCACACAGCCTTATGCTTTAATTCTTTAGTTCCTCCATCGCGCAGGGAGCTGACCTTTAGTACTCCTGGTTGATCTACGTAGTACATTGGTAGTCACTGCTCTACCCTGGTCCCTTGTGTCTACCCCTGGTGTGGTGGGCTCAGTGTGACCTACTCTACGGGTGTAGTCTGAGGTAATACCGGTAGGCTGGGTAATCTCCTGTGAATTCTTTAACTCACCATGGGTACGACAGGTTCACTGCTAGCAGAGGGTCGATTCTCCTGATCTGCTGATGATGAAACCTCTGTCTCTGGGGCCGACTGGTCTTCCAGATGTTCTGGAGCCTCTGCAGCTTCCGGTGAGGCCACTTGGAGAAAGGTTAGGACCGGTACCACAATCGCTTTGTTCATCTGAGTCCAAGACCGGGGGAATTCTCCGAGGACTGTCTGGACCGTTTCCTCCACTTTCTCTGTGGGCCGAGGGCTGTCTTGGTCTTCTTCTTTGTGTTTCAACTGTTCAGGACATATCTTCAAGTGATCTCTTGAGACTGCCGCTGAAGTTTCCCCTCCATCTTTGCTGATGAGGCACACTTTGGTGTTGTCGTAATTCGAGGGTAGGACGGTGTATGGCTCAACCTCCCACTGGTCATCTAATTTATGGAGTCGTCTCTTTCTCTTAAGTACCTGTTCTCCAGGTGACAAGGGAACGGCAGGTACGTGCTGATTGTAAGTCTTCTCTTGTCTTTGTCTTGCCTGGGACAAACTTCTCTCCACACATTCTTGCACTTTGCGGTATTGTTGCTGCCGCTCGGTATCCCAATCTGCATCTGGTGAGGTTGTCTCTGGTGTTAGGACTCCTATGTCCAAGTCGATGGGCAGCTTACCAGGTCTTGCTCTCATCAGGTAAGCAGGTGTACAGTTGGTGGAGTTCACCGGGATGTGATTATAGAGGTCCACCAAATCTGGTAACTTCTCTGGCCACAGGCTTCGTTCTTCAAGGGGCAACGTCTTCAACAGGTCTATTACCACCTGGTTCATCTTCTCACACAACCCATTGGTCTGGGGATGATACGGCGTTGTCCTGATTTTCTTGCAGCCGTACAAGTTACAGAATTCCTGGAACACCTCTGCTTCAAAGGCTGGACCTTGGTCGGTAAGCACTCATTCAGGGTAACCGTGCGGGAGACAAAAGTGCTGTTGGAACGCTATGGCTGCCGTCTGAGCCGTCTGGTCTTTCACTGGCACTACTACCAGGAACCGGAGTAGTGGTCTACTATGGTTAGAGCGTAGACATAACCTGACCTGCTTGGGGCTAGCTTCACAAGGTCCAAGGCTACCAGTTCTAGTGGCTGTTTGGTGATGATGGGCTGCAGGGGAGCCCTTTGGCTGTCACGGTCTGTTCGTCTCAGGTTGCATGGACCACATTCTCGACACCATCTCTCGATTGCTTTCCTCATGCCAGCCCAGTAGAATCGCTCATATAGCAGGACTTCCAACTTCTTCCACCCAAAGTGTCCTGCTCCATCGTGGTACGCTTCTAAGACCATTGACGCATCCCGCCTCGGGACTACCACCTGCCAGACCAGTTCTTGTGTCCGGGAGTTGATGCTTCTCTGACACAGCTTTCCCTTGTAGATGAACAGGTTGCTCTTCTCCTTCCACAACTGTTGGGTCTCCTGTGGAGCATCTGGATCAGGATACAAGTCAGCTTGCGTCAGCAACTCCTTGACTAGGCGGACAGCCAGATCGCTATCCTGCGTTTCTGCCCATCCATGGTGGGGCAATGGGTTGAAAGTGGCCTCTCTGTTG